>NC_136058.1:361473616-361538616 GCF_964261635.1 Lissotriton helveticus | reverse complement strand
ATCTACTGCTGGCGATGGTTGTTGAGCACTTCCATCTTGCGTGGATTGTGTACTACTTTGAGACAGCGATAAGTTTAATTCAGGCTCAGTATCACTGCTTGCAAACATTAGGCTGGCTACCTCTTCGACCCTCATCATGTGCTTGGCCCTGGGTTGGTGGATTGCCCCCACTAATGCGGATGTGCTGGTCCCAGCTTGCACCCCAGACACCGCTGCTGCAGGCGTACCTTTTGGGGTCCCAAAAAGGTTTTGGGGTCCATACCAGACTTAAGTGACACTTCCTTCTTCTGTTCCTTCTTCTCAGCAACTTTCTTGGTGGTGGAGGACCTGGTAGCTTTCTTAGGGCCCATCTTCTTCTGATGTCAGCACACAGCAGCACAAATTGCAGAGATGTCTGGTCAGATGAGTCACACACCACACGTGGCGTACAACTGAAGGACGTCCGTCTGGCAGTAGAACGGGCGATGGATGAAAAAACAACCAGCACCTCCTCAGTCTTTTTTTGTGCACCTACAAGCAAAGAAGGCAGAACAACATCAGTCAAACAAGCAATAAGCCCAAATGAACAATTGAAAGACACACAGGCCAATGTATAAAAGACAAAACAGAAGACTAATACTACTAGTCCAGCACCACAGCTCCAAGCCACATGAAGTCCAGAAAGAACCAATAAAGTCAAGCAGGCCTATATATACCAATATGGACAGAAAAAGGAGGATGCCTGCTGCACATGACAGGTTAATGCAATGAATAAAAATACCCCATGGCTAAGAGGTTGTAAACCTACACCACAAAAACACATACAAAGGCATACATTTATTAATACACCCCTGCCCAGACAACACATTTTGGAATGCAATGCCATACACACATGCCCTAATGATGTTAATTGAATACACCGAATGGAAATAGCTACATAAAGGCAGCACCCCCGCTAACTACTACCTCTGGGACTCTGGCCTACTGTCAGATCAGACCAAAAGCTGGGAGGCCAATGATAAATGCACAAAGGAAGTAACTACAAAATGGCCGCCACCACATGGCCTGGCCACCCCCAGCTACATGAAAAGAAAGAGAAAAGAGAAGACAGACAATAAATGCCTATGGGAAAGGGACAATGCTTTGTTTTGCTTCACAAAGTAGCTGCACCGCTGCCCACGTGGTCAGCCCACCCACAAACAAGAAGACAGACACAGGAATTGTTCCAGGCTCCAAAAACTACAACCAAATGACAACTTCATTTTTTTGGGGTGCACAAGAAAGACATGCAACATTTTCGAGAAACTTTTATGCAACTCGGGACATATTGTTCGCGAGAATGCAAAATCGGCGTGTTCGGCAGCGCGAATGGAATAAAACGTCGTTACCGCGTTCCCGAGCAAGTACATTGAGCGCGCGAACAAGACAAAAATGTAATGTCGCGTGTCAAGAGTTGATTAACTTTAATGCACCTATGGCTATGAGTAGTAGTACCTCTGCCCTACTGCCAGAATAGTCAAAAACCTTGGATGCCTATGGCAAAAGCACAAAGGAAGGACACACAAAATGGCCGCCACCATAGGGCCTGGCCACCAACAACAACATGGAAAAATCACAAAGGATGTATTGTATACACAAAATGGCCTCCAACACATGGCCTGGCCACCAACAACAACATGGCAAAATCACAAAGGAAGCATACACAAAATGGCCGTCACCACATGGCCTGGCCACCAACAACAACATGAAAAGAAAGAGAAGGCAGACAATAATGCCTATGGCAAAGGGACAATGCTTTGCTTCACAAAATGGACACACCACATCACCGCCCAAATTGGTCACCCCACCCATAAACAAGAAATCATTACATAGAGGACAGAAAATGGAAGTGGTCCATGCTCCAAAAAGTGAAAACTACAACCAAATGACAACATAACATAAATGAGGACTTTTTGTAGCACAAGAAACACATTAAACATTTTCGGCGTGTTCGGCAGCGCGAATGGAATAAAACGTCGTTTTCGCGTTCCCGAGCAAGTACATTGAGTGCGCGAACAAGACAAAAAATGTAAGGTCACGTTCTCACACTGTGCGAAGTTACCAAAACTACCCAAGCTGTATTCCTAGGGTTACCGAATGGCAGAAATTGACAGAGTATTTAAACACACCCAAAACCTGAAATACCCCACACATAAAATAAGATTTTCTACATCAATCCAAGCCATCCATGATTTTCAAATTAAGGGTACACCACAAAAACAGTTGAGTAACTTTCATGACCCTATGAGTAGTACCTCTGGCCTACTGGCAGAGTAGGCCACAAGGTTGGAGGCCTATGGCAAGAGCAAAGTGGCTGGAAACATAAAATGGCCGCCAACACATGGCCAGGCTAACCACAGAAAGTTAATACAATGAACTCAAGCATGCCTACACACTAACTACATGGAGTACTAGGGTCAGCTATTGGCTTAAAAAATAAAAACATTTTAAATTCCACAAACAGAAATTCCACAACAGACATTGCTATTGCATAATGAACATAATCCAATGCCATCCAAGATGTTTGTTTACAAACTGGAATAAAAATTTAAACACAGACTACAGAAACATGATTGGACCCATGGGTACCTCTCTATGTAGCCTGGATGAAATTAAAAAAAAATTCAAGTTGGGACCTCATAAAACTACAGGCCTCCATCAATAATTTAATTCCAGGATTGAATACTGTAGTTAAAAAAAAATTCAAATCAAACAAACACAAGTCTACATCATACTCACTCATACATTACACAAACTTACTTGAAAAAGAGAATTCCAAATCCAAAAGTCCTCAATAAATCCAAGAAAAATCAGTAATGCAGCCAACACACACAGAAAGTGATCCTTCCAGCTCAAAATCCAAAGGAAAGTGAGCACCACATGGACAAAGCATTGGGAGGAGCCTGGTGGACAGGAACAGGAAGTTGTAAACTCAAGGCCCCCTCCTCCTTCCTCCTTACTCTTCAAAACAAGAGTAGAAACAAAAAGAGGACTCCTTCCCCCCAAAAAATACAGCCAAAGGTACAACTTTAAGGTTTTTTTTCATTTTTTTGCTAACCAAAATGGTAAATTATTATGGTTTTAACATGCTTGCGAGTTATTCTGTGCAAGAATGCAGTTTCTGCGTGTTCGGCAACTCGATCTTACCAACAAGCATCCTCGCGCATCCCTATGACGCTATCGCGCATCCAAATGACGTTATCGGGTTCGCACAGTCGCACGGGATTGTGCGAGAGTGTTTACAAACATGGTGGCACACGCGACCGGGAAAAAGCAAACGCAGAACCAAGGTAAGCCATTGCCGCGCACGCGATAATGTTATTCAGCGTGCGAGAACTACGCTACGCACCGGATCGCGGAGTAATCGACAGCTTTGCGTTCTCCGTAGAACGCGGAGTTGCCGAAACTCCGCAAGCTCCGCAAGCTCCGCGAACGGAGCGTAGTTCTTCGCCCAGGGTTACAAAAGATCCCTATGTCCGTCTTTGTCATGATTAAGGATATCCTACAGACTGGTCCACGGTATATCATCATTCAAGCCTTGGGAATTAGTGGATAGTTTATAAATCCATCTTTGTTCCTTGATGAATAGATACTTCGATACATTAACCATGTGTGATGGTATGAATGGTTTATCAAGGACTGTCCATGCAAAGTCCTCTTCTGCGTGATTCTGTTCAACAAAGTGCCTGGTAAGTTTAGTTATCACTTTCTTACACCTAAAGGCACTTTTGTGTTCAAGCATCCTCAGGCGTACCTTACGAGTATTGTCAACAACAAATGGAGGAGTATCTCCGTGAGATTTTATAAAAATTCTCTCAATACAGATTATTATGGTGTACGTCGTGCCCAACCAACCTGGGACATTGGTAGTCCTTTAAAAGACCCCTCACTCACCAACCTGGTTGATGACATGCTTCATCATCGGGGTCCCACCCCGAAGGTCGAGTGCCAACAGGGTGTGCTGCGACACCTGATTACAGTGGAGCAGGTATTCTTTTTTATATGTGCAGTGAAATATAAACGTTAGTGGTTTAAAAAGTGTCCAAAGCTACTCAAAGACTTTATTCTGGAGTGTTTGGGCACCGGATAAAAATAAAGTGAGACACCTTTGTCTGGTTAGGTAGGCTTTGGTGTTTCAAAGACGTGTAGTGTATTAAAAATAGCGTAGTTTGTTATGTGTTTAAAACTTAGGTCTACATGTTTCAACCATTGCAGTATTATAGGTTTTCGTCAGGACCAAGGTGGGTGTACGGGGAGGTACACACACGCTAAGGCGTGACCAGCCCTCGATCACTGTGTCAGATGGAACCACAAAATCGTGGTTCCTGAAAAAATAGTGTAGTCTTCCTCCGGATTCTGGAACAAAACCTGTGGATAAATATTATTATTTTTTAGGAAGTGGGGTTGGGACCACGACAACCATAGCTCACACGTGTAAACCGTACAGCATACAGGGTCGTGCTCTTAGCGGTAACGTCTGAGTGAAGTTGATCGTGACGTCGAAGTTACTAGTACACTGTGCTTCGTAGTTCGTGCACTATCAAGTAACCTGCCCTGGTTACACAATTCCCAGGGGGTGTACAGACATGTGTCTGATTTCTCGATTCTATGACCCCACTATGTTAGGTAACATGTGATGTTACCTAGATGTGGAGTAAGTGGGTGTGAATACATTCCCAATGGTGGGCAAATCGGGGGCCCACCTTCTTAAACAATCGTAAAAGACACAACTTGCATGCCACCTTGAACCGAGGAAACCACCGAAACATTCGGGCTGAACCATGACGGCCAGCACATGGTGTGTGTGCCCTCGCAGGCGGTCGCTCCCTCCTCGCTGCTGCTGCTCGCCTGCCTGCCTACCTGCTGCTCTGCCGCTCGCTCGCCTGCCTGAGGTCTCAGCTGCTGCCTGGCTGCTCCCTGATCGCCGAGACCTCTGCTCACCTCCCCCACGCCGCTGCCCTCCGCTTCTTCCTCGGGCACGCCTCCTGCCCGCAGCTTGCCGCCTCTGCCCCCGCTCCTCTCCGGCCCGGTCACCTCCGTGATTCCCGCCGCTGACCCGTAGCTCCGCCTCCCCTGCTCTCCCATTGGACCTCCCGCCTCCCGCCTCCCGGCCGACCCTCCCTCACGGCCCCTACTTATGACGCCCCCTCAGCGACCGCGCAGCGGACGCGTGCACCGGGAGCGCCGACTGAGCGCCGAAGGTGCGCCAAAGGTAAGCCCGTCTGCGCCCGTCCGCGCCTGGACCGCGCCCAGTGCCAGGACCCCTGGCCCCCACCGTCGGAAGCCGACCCGACGAATCTACGACGCCACCGAACTCATCGCACTCAACACTGACAGGACCCCGGGCTGCTACCGAGCCACACCGAGACGCACCCACGGACCCTTCAGCTGCCACTCCTGCAAGTTCACCTGCAACCGGACCCAAGCCACACCAGCACCCACCAAGCCGAACACCAGCAGCACCCACCTGAAGTGCATCCTGCTCAACACCCGCTCCGTCCACAGACACGCCGTCGAGCTCTGGGACCTGCTCGACACCACAGCCCCAGACGTCGCCTTCCTCACGGAAACCTGGATGAACGCCTCCTCAGCGCCCGACATCGCCATCGCCGTCCCGGACGGCTACAAGATCATCCGGAGGGACCGCGTCAACCAGACAGGAGGAGGCATCGCCATCATCCACAGGAACACCATCCGCATCACGACCGACACCGACGACACCCTCGCACCCGCCGAACACCTGCACTTCCAGATCCACATCAACCCCAAGACAACCCTCAGAGACACCCTCATCTACAGACCCCCGGGACCACGCACACAATTCAGCGAAGACATCGCCGACTTCATCAGCCCGCACGCACTCCTCTCCGCTGACTACATCCTCCTCGGGGACCTCAACTTCCACCTGGAGAACAACAACGACTGCAACGACCGCAACACCACCACTCTGCTGGACAACCTCGCCAACCTCGGACTCAAGCAACTGGTAACCACCCCCACCCACTAGGCCGGACACACACTCGACCCCGTCTTCTCATCCAGCAAGGACATCGCCTTCAGCCACGCCACGGGACTCCACTGGACGGACCACAGCTGCGTCCACTTCAGCTTCAAAAGGACCACGCTCCACCATCACCAATAACAGGTCCCCCGCAGAAGCTGGAACAAGATCACAGCCTACCAGCTCGCATCCTCCCTGAGCAAGAAGCCTCCCACCAGCACAACGAACACCAGCCAAGCCGCCACCAACCTCACGAAATGGATCAGCGACTGCGCAGACGACCTCGCCCCTCTGAAGACCCCACCGAGCAGACCCGGCAGCAAGAAAGCCCCATGGTTTAACGACGAACTCAAGAGCTCCAATAAGAACTGCAGAGCACTCGAGAAAACCTGGCGCAGAGACCCAACACCGGACAACATGACTGCCCTCAAGCTCGCCACCCGAAAACACCACCAACTGATCCACGCCACCAAGAAAACCGCATTCAAGGAACGACTGGACAACAACGCGCACAACAGCAAGGAACTCTTCAACATGGTGAAAGAGCTCTCCAACCCCAACGCCGGAAACAACGACATCACCCCGTCGCAAGACCTCTGCAACTCCCTCGCCTCCTACTTCCACAACAAGATCGCGGACATCCACAACAGCTTCAGCACTCAACCGACGCACGCCACGACCGAACCACCGCCCCCCACCACCACCCTCCGCGCCTGGACTCCGATCAGCACCGAAAACACCATCCGCACGATGAACTCCATCCACTCCGGATCCCCGACAGACCCCTGCCCTCACTACGTCTTCAACAAGGCCGACACTGTCATCGCACCCCACCTGCGGGACATCATCAACACCTCCTTCGACACCGCCACCTTCCCGGAGAGCTGGAAGCACGCCGAATTCAGCGCTCTACTCAAGAAACCATCAGCCGACCCCACCGACCTCAAGAACTACCGCCCCATCTCGCTGCTCCCGTTTCCGGCTAAAGTCATGGAGAAGACTGTCAACAAGCAACTGGCCGCCTTCCTTGAGACGAACGGCTCCCTCGACCTCTCGCAGTCTGGCTTCCAGGCCAACCACAGCACCGAGACCGCCCTGATCGCAGCTATCGATGACATCCGAGCCCTGCTCGACAACGGAGAAACGGCGGCCCTCATCCTCCTGGACCTCTCCGCGGCCTTCGACACCGTCTGCCACCGTACCCTAGTACAGCGCCTCAGCAACGTCGGAATCCAGGAGAAGGCACTGGAGTGGATCATCTCCTTCCTCGACGGAAGGACACAGAGAGTCCGCCTCCCCCCGTTCAGATCGGAGGCCACCGAAGTCATCTGCGGCGTTCCTCAAGGCTCCTCGCTCAGCCCAACACTCTTTAACGTCTACATGAGCCCCCTCGCAGCCATCGCACGCCAGCACAACCTCAGCATCATCTCCTATGCCGATGACACCCAGCTGATCCTCTCCCTCACCAACGACCCCACCACCGCCAGAGCCAACCTGCACGAAGGGATGACAGACGTGGCCAAATGGATGACGAACAGCCGCCTGAAACTGAACTCAGACAAGACGGAACTCCTCATCCTAGGATCCTCACCCTCCGCCTGGGACGACTCCTGGTGGCCCCCCGCCCTGGGCAGCGCACCCAAACCAACAGACCACGCACGCAACCTGGGCTTCATCCTGGACTCCTCCCTCTCCATGACCAGACAAGTCAACGCCGTCTCCTCGTCGTGCTTCAACATCCTGTGCATGCTACGCAAGATCTTCCGATGGATCCCCTCCGAGACCAGGAAGACGGTCACCCAGGCCCTCGTCACCAGCCGTCTGGACTACGGCAACTCCCTCTACGCCGGAACCACCGCCAAACTCCAGAAGAGACTCCAGCGGATCCAGAACACCTCAGCACGACTCATCCTGGACATCCCCCGCCGCAGCCACATCTCCGGACACCTGAGAGACCTGCACTGGCTCCCGGTCAACAAGAGAATTACCTTCCGGCTCCTCACCCACGCACACAAAGCCCTACACAACCAAGGCCCAGGATACCTCAACAGCCGCCTCAACTTCTACGCTCCCAAACGCCAGCTTCGATCGACCAGCCACGCCCTCGCCGCCGTCCCCCGCATCCGAAGAGCCACCACAGGAGGAAGGTCCTTTTCCTACCTGGCCGCCAAGACTTGGAACTCCCTTCCGACCCGCCTCCGCCTGACCCAGGACCACCTCGCCTTCAGGAAGCAGCTCAAGACCTGGCTGTTCGAGCAGTAGCGGACCCCTCCTTCCCCCCAGCGCCTTGAGACCCTCCGGGTGAGTAGCGCGCTATATAAATGCTTTGATTGATTGATTGATTGATTGGGTCTCACTCAATCACACGCTCTCCCATACTCTCAGAAAGAAGCTTACTAGAAGTGATCAAAGTGTATGCTACATGGGCATCCCGGTTCCACTGGCGGATCGCTCACTTGATCTGCTTTGCGGGAACACAGAGGGAACAAAGTAATGAGATGTCGGGGCTTCGAAGCCGTTTGAAAAGTCGTTTAGCACTACGGGATCGCGAAACCAGCAGGGAGGACTTACTTGTGGCTAGATCCTGGAGGCCAGTGCACCTACTTGGTAACCTGAAGGGAGCCCCGTTGATAGTGGACCGCGCCTACGGTGCAGTGATATTCAACCGGCGTCCAGTTTCCGGGTTGGGCGGGGTTAGCACACGTGGGTTCTGGTAACCAATGAAAAACACAGAGCATGCTGACACGGGGTTGCCATAGTGACGGTGTGCTCGTTGCTGAGAATATAAATAAAGTTTTTTCAGCGCATTCAGGGTGGAGGAAGTGGAAAAGAGTGTTGAACTACTGGTTTAATGTAGAAGACGATCCACTATAAAATAGAAGAGCTTACAAACAACCAGGGCATCAGTTAATGCATACTAGTCACCGTAGTGGACATACCGCACAGGTTGGAAGGGGGGCTGGGGGCGTTTTTTATTTAATGTGCGTTGTCGGTGAAAAGTGACTACATATAGTGGGAGGGAAGAAGACATAGAATATGAGGAAAGATCAGGGTTCCTTACAGATATCAGGGGCAGCAGGTGCCACGGGGGTTATATAAAGACACCATCTGGCAACTAGGAGGTAGTTAGCGGCCAGGGTAGGTCACTCAAAGTAGATGACCAGACTGGGATACAGGTCATGGCACAATCACATTGACGTGCTTGGGGAGCCGAGACAGGCAAGCGAATTAGTACCATAAGAGTCCAAATAGGACAAACTACGGAGATCTGCCGAGCAGATCGCTATCTCATAATGGAGTTCCACGGTATGTTATCATTCAGACCGATCCTATGTGTAGAAAGTCTGTAGATCCATCTTTGCTCTTTCTCGAAAAGGCGCTGGTTGATATTCTCGCCAGAATGGATCTGCTCTATTATGGTCCATACCATGTCATCCGGAGAGTGTCCAGAGTTGAGAAAGCGTTCAGTTAATTTGGTCATAGATTTTTTGCACCTTATGGTGCTCCTGTGCTCACAAATCCGCTGTTTAATTTTTCTGCTGGTCATTCCTATGTAATAAAGATCACAAGGGCATGTTATTCTGTATATAACGTTGTAGCTATTGCAGTTTGTGTGGCACCGAATGGTCCAGATTTTCCCGATTTCTAGTGCCAATGTCTTAGTATTCACAGTTAGTGGACAGACACTGCAACTCCCACATTTGTAATGACCAATGATTTTCGGGAGGCCCCAGGCATTGAGGACTGTGGCACTTTCTGCATTTCTTTTTTATATTTAAAGGTCTAGTGTTGACCACACTGTCTTTTATACTGGTTTATTTTACCTGGTTGGACACTGTGCTGTATGTTGTAACGCACGTTAAAGGAGCCTCATCTCTGTTTTTTTCAGAATTCTCAAGGAGCACCTCTCTTGGTTGGTTGCGTGCTCTTTTCTGGCATTTGTTGAGGATCCTCCCGGGATACCCACGGTCTTTGAGTTTAGAGGTCAGGTCACTGGCCTGTTCTTTGTAGTCACTGATCCTACTGCAATTCCTACGGATTCTTAAATATTGACCGTAGGGAAGGTTTTCTCGTAGGGTTCTGGGGTGGAAACTCTCAAAACGTAGTAAGTTATTCTTGGCAGTCGGTTTATAGTGAGTAGTCGTTTCCAAATGGCCATTCTCTTTGTTGATCTCCAGGTCAAGGAACACCATGGTTGACTGGTCCTTTACATATGTGAACTTTAAGTTCTTATCACAGGGGTTTATCCATTCATAGAAGGAAATCAGAGTATCATCTGGTCCTTGCCATATGGCAAGGACGTCATCAATATATCGTCTCCAGAACAAAATATGTGTCCTGTAGGGGTTCTGATCACTGAGGATGTACTTTTCTTTAAAGTCGAAGACGTAGAGACCTGCCACACTGGGGGCAAATGTGCTTCCCATTGAGGTACCTCCCGTTTGGAGGTATAGGATCCCCTCAAATTTGAAAAAATTATTTTTCAAAGCCAATCTGGCGCATTCCAAAATGAAATGTCTGGGTGTCCTGGACGTCCATTCCTCTTTGTCCAATGCCTTTTCGAGGACTCTGTGGGTATCATCTTGGGGAATGCTTGTATACAAGCTCTCTATGTCAAAGCTTACCAAGATAGTCTCGTCGTTGACTGTTAGATCATTCAAGAGTTGCAACAGGCTTTTTGTATCCTGCAAATTGGTGCTGGTTTTTTGGACCAGGGACTTGAAAAATACATCACAAAAATGTGATAGGGGTTCCAGAAGTGACGCCAAACCATAGACAATGGGTCGTCCTGGTGGGGGGAGTTTATTCTTGTGCATCTTCGGGAGGGTATAAAAGTACGGTATTTTACCCTCACTCTTACACAGAAAATGCGCCACTTGTTTGGAGATGTAACCTCTAGCTTCCCCGTGTTCCACCAAAGACTTTATCTCACTTTGTAAGTCCTCAGTTGGATCACTCAGTAGTTTGCGGTAGTTATTTTCATCCGCCAGGAGTCTTAGGCATTCTGTCTGGTAGGCGAATTCGTCCTGCACCACCACCCCGCCACCCTTATCCGCAGGCTTTATCACAATGGTGTCGCACTTTTTAAGTTCTTCCAGAGCAATTTTCTCTTGTCTGTTCATATTCATAAATGTTTTCTTTGGTTTTAGTGTCTCTATGTCATTAAAAACCACCTGCTCAAAGGTAGCTAACTCCACTGGGATGGTATGTGGTGGTGGCATAAAGGTTGACTTGTTCCGAAGACCGGTCTCGTTGGGGTCTTCGCTGGGTGTCATGTCGTCTTTTTTCTCGAAAAAGGCTTTCAGCTTTAATTTCCGAACAAAAACTAGATAGTTCACAATGAAGTTTGAACTTATCGAGATTGGCCGTGGGCACAAAACCAAGTCCCTTGTTTAAAACGTTTTCTTCGTTTTTGGAAAGGGGTCTAGTGGCTAGATTCGTTACTAGACTCTGCGGTTGCTGGGACCCGCTTGTGGTGTCTTGCTCCGTGTCAGGTTTGTCGTTGGGACCTCTGCTCCCCAGTGCACTTGGTTGCCGTTTCTTCTTCTGCCCTTGCCCCTCCCACCCCGGCCTAAAAAAGGCGGCCTGTAGTTGTTGGGCGGGTAAAAGGGTTGTTGGAATGGTGGCTGCCACCCATACATCGGGAAATTCTGAGGATGATTGTAAGGGTCAGTATAATTATGCATTGGTATTGGGTTGAAAGGAGGCAAGTTCCCATGAGGTCTTCCACGGCCTCTTGCTCTTTGTCTGGTGTTGCCAGTGCTCGAATTGCTGCTACCCGTAGAATCTGTACTTGCGGCATCCAAATCTTCGTCGGTTTTTGTTGGGGGTACGAATTCAGAATCAGAATATGGATAGGCTTTCGTCAAGGAGAATCGCTTCAAATCCTTTTGAAATTTCTGAACCTTTTGTTGGGTCAAATTATCTTTATAATCATTATTTCTCTATTCAATTCATCCAGCTTTTTGCTTGTAGCCGGTGATGGTGGTCTTTATGTGGCCCTCAGCGAATTGTATCTCCACTTGTATTTTCTCCGATAGTCTCAGTGCGGTTTTTAAGGATAAGGACTATCCAGTCATGCGTGCAGTGCCACGCTATCAATGCCCAGTCTTTCCGGAATGTGGCATCCTCGAGAAAAATACGTGGGGCTTTGGTTGCCAAGAGTCCTCTTGGTGCCATGTTGTTCGTGAGGTATTGCTTCAGAATAGTGCCGTGCAATATGGTCCTGATTCTGTTCCTCTTCAATTCCGGTTTTCCCAGTCGGTAGTTTGTGAGATGCTCTGGGCTATATTCGCATCCGCGAATATGGAGAGGTCTCCCATGATGGCATCTACCTCTTCCGCGGAGTAGGAGAGTCCTTGGTGTTCACTCATGGTTGTGGGTGGATCAATGGTGGTTTGTGTCAGAGATTATGAAATGCTCTCACAGCTGTGCGCTGCCTAACTAATTAACAACAAAAGGGAGAGAAAGGGAATCTAACTATGTGTAGGGAGGAAACTCCTGGTCCCCTTATAAATATTGTCAACAACAAATGGAGGAGTATCTCTGTGAGAATTTATAAAAAATCTCTCATTACAGATTATTATGGTGCACGTCGTGCCCAACCAACCTGGAACATGGGTAGTCCTTTAAAAGACCCCTCACTCACCAACCTGGTTGGTGACATGCTTCATCATCGGTGTCCCACCCGAAGGCAGAGTGCCAACAGGGTGTGCTGCAACACCTGATTACAGTGGAGCGGGTATTCTTTTTTTATATGTGCAGTGAAATATAAACGTTAGTGGTTTAAAAAGTGTCCAAAGCTACTCAAAGACTTTATTCTGGAGTGTTTGGGCACCGGATAAAAATAAAGTGAGACACCTTTGTCTGGTTAGGTAGGCTTTGGTGTTTCAAAGACGTGTAGTGTATTAAAAATAGCGTTGTGTGTTATGTGTTTAAAACGTAGGTCTACATGTTTCAACCATTGCAGTATTATAGGTTTTCGTCAGGACCAAGGTGGGTGAACGGGGAGGTACACACACGCTAAGGCGTGTCCAGCCCTCGATCACTGTGTCAGATGGAACCACAAAATCGTGGTTCCTGAAAAAATAGTGTAGTCTTCCTCCGGATTATGGAACAATACCTGTGGATACAAATTATTATTATTTAGGAAGGGGGGTTGAGACCACCAAAACCATAGCTCACACGTGTAAACCGTAAAGCATACAGAGTCATACAGAGTCGTGCTCTTAGCGGTAACGTCTGAGTGAAGTTGATCGTGACGTGGACGTTACTAGTACACTGTGCTTTGTAGTTCGTGCACTATCAAGTAACCTGCCCTGGTTACACAATTCCCAGGGGGTGTACAGACATGTGTCTGATTTCTTGATTCTATGACCCCACTATGTTGGGTAACATGTGATGTTACCTAGTTGTGGAGTAAGTGGGTGTGAATACATTCCCAATGGTGGGCAAATCGGTGGCCCACCTTCTTAAACAATCGTAAAAGACACAACTTGCATGCCACCTTGAACCGAAGAAACCATCGAAACATTCGAGCTGACCCATGACGGCCAGCATATGGTGTGTAGGTCTCACTCAATCACACGCTCTCCCATACTCTCAGAAAGAAGCTTACTAGAAGCAATCAAAGTGTATGCTTCATGGGCATCCCGGTTCCACTGGCGGATCGCTCACGTGATCTGCTTTGCGGGAACACAGACGGAACAAAGTAATGAGATGTCAGGGCTTCGAAGCCGTTAAAAAAGTCGTTTAGCACTACGGGATCGCGAAACCAGCAGGGAGGACTTAATTGTGGCTAGATCCTGAAGGTCAGTGCACCTACTTGGTAACCTGAAGGGAGCCCCGTCGATAGTGGACCGCGCCTACGGTGCCGTGATATTCAACTGGCGTCCGGTTTCCGGGTTGGGCGGGGTTAGCACACGTGGGTTCTTGTAACCAATGAAAAACACCGAGCATGCTGACACGGGGTTGCCATAGTGACGGTGTGCGCGGTGGATGCTTTCTTGTGATTCTGTTGTGATGTTAGGTATGTTGGTTGTAGATGTTTTCTGGAAGGAGAAGAATAATTGGTCCAACTCCAGGAGTGTGATTAAGGCTCTTAAGATTGGGCTGTTTCATGCTGTCTACCCACTTGGAGTAGTTTGTACATTAAGGGTAGAGTGAGGATGGGACATTCTTATCAGCTGTAGCTGATTTTTAACTGGTGTATATATATGTGTATGCGTGAAGGTGGTTAGTTGATAAGGTTTACACATGGGTTGCAAAGAACTAGGCGCTCAATTGGGCTGGTTCTTGGCTTCATGTATTCCACATCTTGCCTTCACAGAGTGGGGCCTCCTACTTTCTGAGCATGGTACAGGAGATGTGAGGTCTGATCCCCGGTCATACTGGGTGAGTGTATAATTATCCATAGCATCCAATATTATATGGATTTGGTTTGAGGTACAAAGTGGAACATTAACTGAGATTTCATTTTGTTTGTTTTTATAGATGTGAGCCACACTGGTAGACACAGAGGAATATGTTCAATTGTATCCTTTAAATCTTTTGATTATTTTTATGTTTACTTGCATCACTTATAGCAGTAGCAATCTATTGTAGAACAGAGGCCCTGAAGAAAGCCGTGGGTTCTCTTTCTCTATTGGCTGAAACATGTTGGCCCCCTTGGCAGTTATCTATTTGTTTAAAAAACTGCCCCCTTTGCACTGTTCTTGATTTTAATTAGAGGCTGAGACAATAACTCAATTAAAGGTTCTTTCTTTTTGTCTCCTCACTCTATTTTATTATTCACCACTATCTTTCTTTTTGCACTGCACATGTTTCCCATATGACTTGATTATTCTCATGGTCAACACAGTGATTGTGGGCTTGACCCATTGAAACTTTGTAATGTTGGGTATGGAAATGGTCTCAATGATCAAGAGACAGACCATCCCAACTCTCTGGATGACCAAATGAGAATATTGATCATCACATGACGTTTGATGGGAATCCACTTAAAAGATTCCTTGAGTCTCACCAATAATCACTTGTCTCTCTGTTATGTGTCTACATTGGTACCTCAGGTTATAGGCTTGGTAGTAACTGCCGCCTTGACTGATTTTGCTAACAGTCTTGGCCTTCTCTAGCCCCTTTATTGGGCTGTTTTTCAGACTGCCGGTTTCAGTATAGTATTATATATATCTTCAAGACAGACATAAACAGGGAAGTGTAGATTTCTTTACCCAATATGCCACTCCAGATAGAGAAGCAGTATGCAAATGTGGCTGTATCTTGCTCCAATAGGGAACAACCGGTACTATTTAGTTATGGTTTGGATATGACTGCAGACAAATGTGTGAAATTTAACTTACATACTGCAACAGATTTGAAAGTCAGAGAAAAACATTTTATGGGCAAGGATGTGTCTTATGTGCAAATTCTGGCAAAATGTCCTTCTAATGTAGAAACATGGTGGAAGGTTAAAAGCTGAAAATTCAGATACAGATATAGATTTACAAAACAAAATGTAATCTCAGGAGTTGTAATCTCTTGCTTGATGAAAGTGGTTTGGTGATTTATGCTGTCTTTTTGTAATAGTAGTGTTCAAGTTCAGAGGGATCTTGTTTAAATGGATTTAAAAATAATAGACAGCATGGATTCATTTTCTGTTTGTTTGCACTTACTATATGCAGTTTGAGCCAAGCAGAAAGTATTTTATGCAGCCCTGCCAAGTTTCACACATCTAGTGTTAAACTAACACATATGAGCATGTTTTGTCCATTATTGTGCAAAATAAGTCACACATATAAGGCGAGTTGAGCTGACATCCTGGAAGCGTGCTCATTTGATGTCTCAATGGCCCTTGCAAGTGCATTATCTACCTCGCAATCCGGGCACTGGCTTGTGCTACCTTAGTTAGCCTTGTGTGCTGCTGCTCACACTAGTTTTGTGTTATGACCATGGCTGCCAGAGCCAGTCAATGAATAGGACCTCATCTCAGACCCCCTCCAAACCACGCACTGTACTCACTGAGGTGAGGCTTCTCTGGTATCTCTAAAAAACATCTGACTGCTTCGCTGAGTAGTCGAAGTCTGGTTTGCAATAGTTACGTTCTTAGCCAGTTTGCATCTTTCCCCTTTCCTATTATGGCATTTCCCCCTCGTGCTAGATGCAGACTTACTCTTCACTGGGCATGTTAGACCTGCCATCCTTGGCGTCTTTTTCCCCCGTCTTTTTTTACTTCTGATCTCCTTTTTCTAACTGTGTGGTGTGTTTTATTTTTGCTGGATTTAGGACTCTAGGCATTTTACCACTGCTGATCAGTGCAAAAGTGCAAGCGCTCCCTCTGTAAATTGTGATTATGATTGGGTATTGTTGAATGGCATATTTCATTTACTGGTAGGACTCTAGTAAAGTGCACTGTTGAACTGTATGTGCCCAAAGCCTGTAAATCTAATGCAGCTAGTGGGCCTGCAACACTGATTGTGGCACCTGAATAAATAGCCCTGCAAACATGTCTGAGGGCTGCCACCGCGGTGTCTGTGAGTGCAGTTTTAAACTGCCATGTTGACCTGGCAAGTGCACCCACTTGCTCACCTCCCTTGGCAGTAAGGAATCAATACATCATCTCCCCTGGGAGTAAGGAATAGACATATTGCATTGTTTTTCCAGTACCTCATCGCCCCAGCGCCTGTTTTCCTCTTTGATTCTGACGCATTCCAGGTACTTTGTGAAAAAAGTGACACATCCATAATTTCCTATGGACTGAACTATTTTAAACCTTTTCAAAGCGATATCTTTGCTTGTGTATGTTGACCTTTTGTCATTTTGGTCTTGTTTTCTTTAGATACATTTTGGTTCTTTATCTAAACTGGTGTGGTGTCCTTTTGTAGTGTTTCCAGTGTGTTGCTGTGTGTGTATGTACAAATACATTGCCACTGAGATAAGCCTGACTGCTCATGCCAAGCTACCAAGGGGGTGAGCAGGGGTTATTGAGGGTCTGTAACTCCCTTTCCCTGACTAGAATAAGGGTCCTCACTTGGACAGGGTTCCAGCCACTGCCAACTAGAGACCTCGATTTCAAACAGGGCAGAACTGCAAAAGGTTTCTTCTGGTTTAGCATATCAACCCTTCTGCTCTCCTTGCCAGCTAGTTAACAGATGTGATCATTTAGAAACAGGTGGTAGATCAGCAGTCAGCATAAAGATCAGCTGGCAAACTAAGTTTATCTGACCATGCCTGGCCATAGGCAGCTCTTCAGTGCAACAAGCACCCCAACACTAGAGCTGGATGAGGAACTCATGCAATATCTCTAAAATCACTTCAGTAAATGACTCTAAAATCTAAAAGACTATACTTTCGGGGATCATTTCTATAGTTTTTAACTGAGGAGATGTGAAGTTGTGCTGATTTTCCCCAGGTAAATGGTAAACATATACCGATGTTATCTTACGCAGATGACACGGTTTTAATGACCCTAACTGCCAATAGCATGCAAATTTGCTTAAATGCTTTCGAAACCTTTATGCAGGGGTTAGATCTAAGGCTCAAATATTTCTCAAAGTCCTGCGCTATGGCCTGCGGCCCGAAAGGGGTAAAATCTCGCAGGCTCGTGGTGAAGGACTCAGTCATTGAGAAAGTTGATAGTTTTAATTATCTGGGGAACTTATTTAATAAATCCTTGAGCTGGGATCCCCTAATATCAGCCCGTGTCCAAAAGGCCACCCAAACTGTTGAGGCCATCTTTCGTTTCTCTAGCAAACTGGGTCAGAAGCCGGTTGCCGAATTAAAATCCCTATACAAAGCTAAATGTATTCCAGTTGCAACATACGGTGCGGGAGTGTGGGGTATTCAATCCTGTAACAATATCCAAATTATGGAAAATAAGTTTATAAAACGCCTTTTATGTGTCCCAACAGGTACTCCTAACATTTGTAGCCATACTGAGGCGGGTCTTGAATTTGTGAGTGATACCATCTATGTTTCCCCTTTGCTGCTTTGTAGCAAGGTTTGGTGTTCTGATGATCTGAAACTCACTAAGGAAATACTACAAGACTGCCTCAAGCTTGAGCATTTCGATAAGATCCGATGGCTACTATATGTTAGGGAAACCCTCTCCAAGATAGGTTTGGGTTATATTTTCTCGAATGTTGAGACTATTGGTACTGAGACAAAGGCATTAATTAAAGAGGCTTATCGCACAAATCTAGGTGTGTTGAGAAATAGCGAGAGTGCGGTCTACTATAGGGGAAGGTTGCAGCACCAGCCTTACCTTTCATATATAGGGCAGACACAATGGCGTTTTTATCTAACCAGGTATCGTCTTAATACACTGCATTTTTTATTTGCTTTTCCATAGCAAGTGGGCTGGTGTGAGAATTTACCCTTCTGTGCTTGTAACAACAAAGTCTCTCAAAACACTCTTCATCTTGTACTTTTTTGTTTACTGTACAAAGATCCGAGAAGTAGATTTATTAGACCAATTCTGTTAACTTTTGGATCTCGCTATTATAAAGAGGGATATGAACATCTATTCTCACTATCAACCCCAGCAAAATGCAATGCTGTGCTTAGTTTTATTAGAGTAGCTCTCAGTATCAGAAACCGATATTGATTACTGTCATGGATTGCTGTTCCCTACATATGTGAATAGTTTAGAGTTTGGTGCTCATATAAATTGTATTTGTATTGTTAAAATGTTTTCTTCTTTTACTATATTTGATTTCTTTTAAACTTATTCGTAAATCATGCAACGACAATATAAATAGTAATGTTTAGGGATAATTGTATGATTCTTTTTAATTGTGTAATATGCTATGTCATACTTTTATGATTCTGTTTTTATGAATCGAAATAAAGTTTTCTAAACGAAACGACTCTAAAATCACTTCAGTAGCCATTGTTAATCACTATAGTAACCATTGTTAATTACTCATATCCCAGTTCATTATTATTTTGCACACCATGACACTTCAGTTTGCTCCCAGCCATATGCAAAATAGTGTTGACACTCCTCAACTAGAAACAGTGCAGCCCAAACTGCTAAACCAAGCCCAAAACATGCAACCCAATACCGGTTTCCCCTTGATTGCAGCTCTTCAGTTGGGTGTAGCTTGATTTCAGTTGAGCAGGAACAAAGTTAATGTGCATATACCTAGGTCTAATCTGAGGTAGCGGGGGGCAAAAGAGCTATGGACTGGAATGCGGCCCGGGTAATTAACAGTGGCTGAGATTAATTCAAGCATTCCAGCCAACATTTCTTTGGATGCTAAATACTGTTAATTAAAAATACATTCTGATTTATTAGCTGCATGAAAGGGAGCAATGAGAAATACATTATCAACTGCTGACTGACAAGCATTTCAAGTTACTTTTCAATTTTCCCAAATCAGTGACACCAAAGTGATGCAGGTTTTGGATAAGCACTGTGGGCCTCATTAACACTAGAATGGCGCAACGTGGTGCCGCAAGCAATTATGCAGTGCCATGCTGCATCATTCTAAAAGTGCAGGAATGTACCGTATTTACAAGAAAATGGTGCATTCCTGTACTGACTCCTGCACCAGAACTGAAAAAGCGGCCAGGCGCCAACGCAGGCACCCTTGCGCAATGTTGCAAGGGTTCCTGTGTTGCTTGGATGATTGGATGATTCATTTTGTGCAAGAAGGGACACCTTTCTGCACAAAACAATCAATGGAAGCAAGTTCCTCCTTCTAAATGTGCTCTCAGAATGCACACACATAGAAAGAGGAAAAAACAAGGAGAAATAAGGATATTTCTCCTCGTTGCTGCTCGTTAACGCCACCCCTGATGCATTTCCAAGTTTACGATTCCTAGTAAATCTGAGAATGCTTCAGATTCCACGGGTGTTGCATTGGAACACTCACAGGCATACCCAAGGGCATAATCATGGAACGCCCCTTTCACGCAGTTTTTTGCATGAAAGGGGCACATATTTACAAGGCCATGGAAAGCCACGCAAAGTGGCTTTGTGTGGCCTTGTAAATATTCTGCGATACATTGCACTAGCAGCACATCAAAAAAGTGACGCTCTGGCAGCTCAAAAGTGACACTAGGGCCTCGTAAATGAGGGCCTGTGTGGGCTATTGTGTGAGGTTCCCTTTTGGGGAAATGTTATCATTATGGTAGTCCTGAAGAATCAACACTAGAATAATCCTTTCACTAGTGGATGACATTTCACTGCTTGGGTCATTCATTACATTTCCAAAAAAGTGTCAGTCAATGTTTCACACCTAAGACTGGGAAATTGCACACGTTACTACACTACAGGTAAGTGCCATACACAGCAGACTGGAAACTTGGCAGCCCTGTGTGCGTACATAGACTTGTGCATTTTGATCTTTGAACGCCTATCCATTCTTGCTATCTTATCACCTAGGTTGTGAGGAACCACATAATTAAATATGTTTTTCACTAATGTGTTTTTTTCTTCCTTTAATAGGATCCTTAACAAGATGGCTGTACCATCAGGCAATGGAGTGTTTGTGGTGACGCAGTACATCCCCCTGCTAGTTCCCGTCCAGTCCACCAGGGGTCACTGACGAGCCAAACACCATCCTTCCTGCAGAAGTTCATTAAAGGAGAACCAAAGGCTTTGGGAGTAATTTATTCATGACATTCATAGCTCATTCATGCTTAGCAGAAAGTGCCAGATAATTAATTAACAAGGCAAATAACTTACTTTATATTACTGTTTTAAATATGCTCTTGAAGCTTACCCTTAAAAAACGTGGTCCACTGTCTTGAAATGGACATTGTCTCAGCATGGTAATGTCTTACAGTATGTTCTTTTTCCCTCCTCTCTTTCAAAGAGCAGGCATCGAAGCATTAGCTTTAGTCACTCTCAGGTCTGCATCACATGGGAGTAAGCACTGTAAGTTCTATACAACGTTTTAGGGTGACTAGAGTCTTAAGTAGTTGAAGAGCTGGGGTTGTCCTGTTTCAGTGCCTCGTACAGTGGTAAATGGTTGCTTGTCACTTGTGCTGCATTTAACTGCAAATACAGCAGCATTTGTTGACATACCTAAAGTAAATAACAAAACATAAAACAATACCATAAACATAGCAAAATACAAACACAAATAAAACATAATGGGGCAAAACACAGCAGAATAGCTAAAATATATATATATTTATTTTTATTTATTTTTGCATAAACACATGAGTTGATTGGTGTGTATCCACTTATCGTATAAAACAGATTACAAATAATGGCCTATTTAGACAATGATATTTTCAAGAATCATAGATCATAACCCATAAGCAGTCAGAACAGCAATGTAAAAACATATAACAATAGAAAAAGAAAGAATAAGGCACATCTCACTTAGAGGCTTTCACGAATAAGGCTGATTGCGTACAAGGTCCCTCTTCAAGACTCCAAATGCTTTGTAACTAAGCCCCATATCTGTTCACCAATCTTCTTTTTACGATGACCCTTGAGAACATACAGGCTACACTCCATGTTATGTACTGCAAAAAACCTGGACCGACAAGCCTCAAAGGCAGGCGGTTCCTGTTGTAGCAAAGCAGATGCGATGCAAAGTCTATAAACAGCCATCACTAAGAAGATCAAATTAATATACTGCTTCGGAATTCGAGTACTTATTATACCCATTTCTACCCCCAGTAATACCTGTGTTGCTGACAACTGTATTTGATTACCAACCACTTCAGAAATACATTTTTCAATCTGTGTCAGCAACGGTGCCAAAGCTGTACAGGTAAAAAAGATATGGACATCATCTGCAGATATTATACCACAGCGGAAGCATTTCCCCATCGCATCACTGGGCCATTTAGATACCTTGTCTGGAGTGTAATATAAATTAAAGACTGATTTAAAGTGCTGTGAAGAGAGCTTTGCTGATAAAAATAAATTTTTAGCCATTACCAAGGAGGTTTCAATTTGGATATCCGATCTGCCAAGTTTAACCCCCCCTTTAAGGTTCTGTTGTTCGATATCATTATCTTTAGTGCTTAACATATGATTATATAATGAACCAATCTTTGCACCTTTTATAATGTCCTCGCTCAGAGGGTTAGATTGAAAAGTGTATCCACAATTCCCCAGATCATTTCTAATCTGCAAATATTTAGCAAAGCTCTCTCTAGGGAGTTGATTTTGTGCTCCCAATTGTTCAAAGGATTTAAGAGACCCTCCAGCATACAGATCGCCCACGAACCTTATTCCTTTCTCTTTCCACATGTGTACTACTCCATCCCATAAATCAAGCAGTAGAAATATTGACGCTACTAATGGGGTATACCATGTGATTTTTCCCAGTCCAAGCATCTGCCTGACTGTGCGCCATACCTTAAACACAGCCTCCAGCGTCTTAAATCGCGTGCGTTTATAGTAGCTCCATTCCAGATGTAGAAACACGCTATTTTTAGCTTTAACCCCAAGCAGCATTAGATAAATTGAGGTGCATTCTGCAAGTCTTACTGGTCCAGCTCCTGTTAGCAAAATTCCCATTCCTTGTAACATACATGCATAATAATATAATGCAAAGTCAGGTACTGCCCATCCACCAAGATTTCTTGGCAGTGTCATAAAACGCCCGGCCCGACGTGCTTTGCCCCCAGACCACATAAAACGCATACAAATTGCCTGTAGTTGTGCTAAACTAGCTTTAGGAACTTCTAAGGGTACACAGCGAAAAAAATATAAAATTTAAGGAAGGATCATCATTTTTAACAAATTACATCGGCCCACCAACGAAAGATGTAAACATTCTGCCTGATCTAACTTTTTCCGTACTCCACATAGAAGCTGATCCCAATTAACTTTGACCAAAGATATTGTACACGCTCGTAGCTTAACCCCTAGATAAACCACCTCTTGACATAACCTTGAGTCAGCATACTTAGGCATATTTATACTTAATAGCTGAGTCTTAGCAGAGTTCAGCTTATAACCGGATGACCTACCAAATTCTGCAGCCAATTGTTCGATAGCCTGCATCGCTGTAGCTGGATTAGGCGTGACAATTGCCACGTCATCAGCGTATGCTAAAACCTTAAACTGATAAGTCTGTATGGAAATAGGGGGTATCCTAAGGTTAGCCTCCAGCATTCTTAAAAAGGGTTCGATATATAATGAAAATAAAAGAGGAGAGCATGGGCAGCCTTGTCGAGTCCCCCTACGTATTTGAACTTCAGCCGACTCCAATCCCCTAGTACTGATTCGGGCAACCGGATGATGGTATAATATCTGAAGTGCTTTAATAAACTGTGGCCCGAAGCCCCGACCCCTCATGATATCCCACAGGAAGCGCCAAGCAACACGGTCAAAAGCCTTCTCGGCATCAAGTAAAATCAAACACAAAGGTTCCCGAGTGGCTTTTGCATAGTCAAGTAGGGTTATCACTCGATTAACATGATTTGTGGTGCCTCGTTGAGGTATGAATCCATGCTGCATAGTTGATACTAGTCCCAAAATAACAAGAGAAAGCCTGTTAGCTAATATCTTTGAGTATACTTTCCCATCCGCATTTAATAGTGAAATGGGACGATACGATCCTGGCATATCCGCCGGTTTACCTTTTTATGGAATACTACAATACATGCTTCTTGCCATGTTTTAGGGAATGCACCTTTCTGTGCCGCTAGCATTGTTGCTAGAAGATCACTTTTTAAAACCGAGAAAAAGGTTTTACATATCTCAAGCTGTAGCTTATCGGGCCCGGCCGCCTTTCCAATTCCCAACCCATTA
This sequence comes from Lissotriton helveticus, assembly GCF_964261635.1. Classification (NCBI taxonomy): domain Eukaryota; kingdom Metazoa; phylum Chordata; class Amphibia; order Caudata; family Salamandridae; genus Lissotriton; species Lissotriton helveticus. The sequence goes on along the minus strand of NC_136058.1, from coordinate 361,514,875 downwards.
ACTGCCTTTTCTAATTCTGCCAATGAAATAGGTGCCTCTAACATTTCCATTTCCTCTACCGGGAGATCCTTCGTACACTGTTGACTAATCAAAATAGCGGCGCTATCTTTATCGTATGTATCGCTCTGATATAGAGTCTCGTAGAACTGCCTAAAGACCTCCAGGATCTCCTGATCATCCTTGACAGAGTCACCATTCCGATCTACCACTTTATCAATACGTTGGGGAGACTCCCGTGATCTTAACTTTTGGGCAGGGCATTTACCACTTGCTTCACCATATTCATAGTGAATCTGTTTCTTAATAAAAAACTTTTTAGCCGCCTCCTGGGACCAATTCAAATTTACCCTTGCCTTAAGTCGTACTACTGTGTTGATCTGATCTTCTATCTCATTCCCAGCCTGTATGCCTGACATAAGCGCCTCCTCAGGCTTTGTCAACTCCTGATAGAGTGTTTTTATTTTAGCTGACTGCTTTTTTTTATTATAAAGGCCAAAACTCAGCGCCTCTCCGCGGAAAGCAGCCTTAAAACAATCCCAAACACAACCCTCACTACTGCTTCCTCGATTAATATTGAAAAAAGATGGAATCCATTGATTCATATGCTCAACAAATTGTTTTTCAATCAGCAGTTTGCGGTCATAGGAGAACCCCCTCGGGCGCTCATTTGATACTATCCCTGCTAGAGTTAGTACTACTGGGCCTGATCTGATGTAACACGCGGGTATACCTGGATCATAGCATGATTTAACAATAGAGAAGAAGTAAAAAAATAGTCTAATCTAACTAACGTCCAATGTGGAAAAGAAAAAGAAGTATATCCGGGTGAACCCCCCCCTTAAAAAGGACCAGACATCTACCAGCCCATGGGCTCCCGTTAGGGCCTATTGAGCCTTGAACACTCTCGGTTTCCTACCAGAATAGTGCATTTGTTGATTGTTTAAAGTATTGGGTGCTAAATTTATATTAAGATCGCCACACACAATTAACGGTGTAGGCCAGGCCGCTAATTCTACATTAAAAAAATCAAGGATGGTTGCTTCATCTAAATTTGCCCCATACACCACACACAATGTAAATTTAATTTGACCAGAAATGCATTCAGCAATTGCCCAACGACCTAACCCATCAGAGTGTACCCTACCCGTGCTACATATATGTTTTTTGCCGAGAATTGCCACTCCTCTCGCAGCGCCCGAATATTTAGTACAAGTGATTAGCTCAAACCCTAATTCTGCTAAGACCTTTCTCTATGACCAAACTTTATGAGTCTCTTGTAGACATATGATGTCACATTGAAGAACTTGTAGCTCCTGCGCGACTCTACGTTGTTTCTCAAATGAATTCAACCCCCTCACATTCAATGTGCCTATCCTAATCCCCCTTGCAGCCATTTAAACATATCAAAGTTTTCTTCATTTTCTCCTCTACATTAATCCACCACCTTGCCCCATTTACATTACTGACTGCTCCCAAATATGGACTCTCCACCAACCCAAACTCATGTGTTATTTTTGTTTTCCTACCCATTCCCCCACACCCATCACCTTTGCCCCCGCCACCCCGCTCAAGGCTTAAGGACCATGTCCTCTGCGATGTAGAAGTGCTTTCCCCACATAGTGCAACTGCCCTTCCCCCTACCCTCTGGATCTCTCCCTCCACATTCCCCTTTTCAATCATAGCCTTACATCAGGCTTTCTAAAAACTAAAGAAACTACCCTCCCACCCTTCAACAAAAGCCTAGAAAAAATCCACATTTCATACATTGACTCATGCGTTAAATGTTTATAAATGTCTTTGGGTATTTCAATATCTCTGCCTTTAAGAACAGATTTCCACTCCTCTGCTCAATGTATACCACTTGACAAAAAACTATATTCAAAAAGAAAAAGCAAAAAAAAAAAGGAAAAGTAAAAAGGGCGAAAGTAGGAGTAGCACATTAATGAATGTGGAGAGTGAGAGCCCCCTATAATCTAACCATAACACCACATTGCTTTCCCCGTACTGCCAACACCCTCCCTTAATTCAAGCATAACTTCAGACAGGGCTGATAGAGAAAAAAAAGACCTTCACATTGTTTTTCACATTATTTTTCCAAAAGCATTACTTAATTTTGGATTCTTCCACTATTTGTCAATCTCATTTAGGTAGACCTGTGCTTCTGTCCCGGTTGTAAAATATCGAGTCTGGCCTTTACAAATGGTCTTCTAGAAAACATTGTGTGCCTTTAGCTTGAAAGGGGGCTATCAATTTCCGCATCTGCCATCGTTCCTGCACCGTCATAGAACAGAAGTCCAGGCGCACAAAAAACTCGCATCCGCCACCTTTCCGTTTTCTCCCCGAGCGAGCTAGATCATATAATGCCTCCCTCAGCAGGTAGTTATTCAGGCATATCAAGATGGCCCTTGGGTATGCGTTCGAGTCGTTACCACGCTGCCGGCTAACAAACGGAACCTGTGTGCTCAGATAATTTCTGTGTCCCAGTTCCAGGTATCAACTCAGGAAAAGCCTCCCTAAATATCTTAATGACAAAACTGCGGGGATCAGATCCCTCTTTCCCTTCAGCCACTCCCAAGACGCGCAAATTATTGCGCCTAGCGCGATTCTCCAAATTAGTGAGTTTCGACTCAACATCCGATTTAGACTTTTGCAATGTCTCTATGACTGTTTGTTGCTTTGCCAAACTATCTTCCGTTGAGGAAATTCGCTCTTCTACCTCCACAACCCGGCCGCTGACTTCTGCGCAAGTTTTCACCAAACGTCTTACAGTATTCTGTAGCTTTCTCACGGCTCCTTGCCTGCGCAGCCCCTCAGCTCTAGTCTCATTGCGATGTGCCATTATACATTTATATATCAGTCCCAAAGTAACTGAGTCTTCCATAATCTCCTCGTCGTCCAAGTTGAGCTGGGAGAGTGGGAAATCATGAGCTTGAGCTGCATTTTCTACTGCCTCTGCAGCTTTCCTTACAGTCTCATAGGGCAATAAATATTCAGAGCCCTCGTGTTCTTCCTCTCCTGGCGTTGCTCCCCAATCGCCACAGTTGCTAAGGCTGTCTTCGTCGTTTTCCTTATCAGATGCCCCTGTCAAATCAGACATTGACTAAAACCTGCCATCTGATCCAGCACACTCTGACCCACTGCCTTTCTCACTCGCTAAGTGGGCAACTAGGTCTGTAATGTTATCCACTCCTGTAATTGTATTGGCTGTGCTATGCCCCCCACATAACTCTCTTAGTGTACTATCATCACCAACTTGTTCACTTAAATTCTCGGGTAAATATTGCGCCATATGGGGGGCCTCATCGCCCAGTGTTGGTATTATCTGCGGTCCTTGATGAACACCTGACATCACTTGTTCTGTATTAGTCTCCACTATCGACCCTCCAACTTTAGCCTTACTGCTTTTTTTGTTAAAGATTGCCGGGACCACACGCTGCTTTACTGCCATATCTTGGGGGTGCTGGATGGACTAAGTCTGAACCCCATTCAGCACCGGTTGAGTAATTACTGTAATGATGCAGGCAGGTACCAATAAGGACTCTGGAGCCAGGCTGTGTTAACTGCTTTTATTTCTAGTTATCTCCTAAAGAGCGCCGAGCCTCTAACCTCTGCCGGCTCTGCTCTGACTTTTCGCGCTCTTCGCGCCCCTTGCACGTCTCTGCGCGCGCAGCCAATCATCGCCGCCCACACGTCACGTCGCCAACGTGACGTGCGTAAACTAGACCGTCTCTACATATCTCCCTTTTTTTCATACAACCATTTGTAACTCACAGTCCGTCGCTCAGATCATAGTCTCTGAACCTCGTGGGCTTCACCGCCACTCTGCCACTCCGCGTCTGTCTTACTGGGGTGGTGTGGTTCTCTTCCTCGCCGTTCCTACTGCTTTCTCTTGTCTCACCTTGTCCATTTCTGTCACCGCCATTCTCATCAGCTCTTATCTCCTGCTCGATGCTCCTTGCTTCCACTTGTCGTTGTTCTCCTCCTCTCAGGGCAAGTTCATTCTCCTGCTGTTCCTGTTGCCCGAACTCATTCTCTTCTTCTTCTCCGCCTGCTCTTCCATGGTCCCAGGTTAGGATCTTATTGCATCTAGCCATGCGGTCCTGTGACCATATGTTGCCGTCACTCAATCTGGCCGCTCTGCCCTTAATTTCCTTCACCTGCATGGGCTTGCTGTATTTGCTCTCTCCCTTTCTTTGTAGTGTGGGCAACTTTACTCTTACCCATTCTCCTTCTTTGAGCTCTGTGTCACGCACATTCCTCCGCTCGTTGTAATGTCTTGTGTATACTGCCTGAGCTTTCTCTATGTTGGCACGCACCACTGCGGGGGACCATTCGCTTACTATCGTTTTTTCTTTCCATACTCGGTTGTCCTGGGTGAATGGTTCCCGGCCGCGCAATAACTGAAAGGGGCTATAGCCCGTGCCAGTGGGAGTGATCCTGTATGCCCATAACATGTGCCAAATGTCCTTCTCCCAGTCTTTGTTGTCCGAAATGGCCGCTTGGATTGATCCCATCACTACCCTGTTAAAGCGTTCTACTTGGCCGTTTCCCGCCGGGTGGTAAATGGATGTGTGTTTTGCCAGGATGCCATTTCTTTGCATGAAGTTGTCCCATTTTTCCGATCTGAATTGGGGCCCATTGTCACTGAGGACGGACTTGGGTATGCCCTCCCTCACAAAGGTGTCTGCCAAAAACGTTACTATTGTTTCAGTGTCCATGGCTTCCTCTATCTTCACTTCTGGCCATTTCGAGAATTTGTCGACAAGGACACACACGTACTTCTGGACTCCTTGTGTGTCTAGGATCGGGCCTAAGATATCAACTGACAACTCTTCCCATGGATTTCTTGGCGTTTCAAAAGTACCCAATGCTGGACGCAGTGGTTTGAGTGTCTTGTCTGCACCTTGGCACCTCGCGCACTCCCTTACATGCCGTTCTGCTCTTATATCCATTCCTGGCCACCAATAGTCTTGCTTGGACCGCAGTTTGAGTTTCCCAATGCCCAGGTGTCCTTCGTGTAGCATGTCCAGCAGTCTGGGTATGATGCTGGTCGGGGGGATGACCTTCTCACCTCTATACACAAATATTCCTTGGTTGTCCAATGATAGTTCTTCCCTTACTTCGAAGTATGGATTGAGTTCTCTCTGGATGTGTCTCTTGTCCGGCCATCCTTGGGTGATGTATGTTTTCACCTCTTCCAATGTCTGGTCTTCCTCATACGCCTGTGTCCATTCTTGGAGGCTGATGACTCTTTCGTGATCCTCCATTAGTGCCACCCATTCTTCTGTACCGGCCTTGTCTTCCTCCCCTGGTTCCATGGCTGCTGCTCGGCTCAAGTAGTCTGCGACCTTGTTTTTGCTGCCTGGTATATGTTCCACATCGTACCGAAATTCTAGAAGTTTTAGTGACATTTTTGAGATGCGGGGCGTGGCATATGCATGGCCGCTCGATGTCAGCACTCTCAGTAACGGTTTGTGGTCTGTCCGCAACTGAAACCTAGTGCCCCACAGGAATTGTCTGAATCGCGTGGTGGCCCACACCACCGCCAGCATCTCCTTCTCTATCACGCTGTACTTTTTTTCTGTTTCGCTCAGTGTGCGTGAGGCGAAGCTGATCGTTTCCAACTGTCCTTGCCCTTGGTCTTGCATGAGCACAGCACCCAATCCTTTGTCGCTGGCGTCGGTGGTTAGTACAGTTTTGCCTTGAGGGTCGAATCCTTGGAGAGGTATAGCTCCGGCCACTTCCTTTTTGATGATCTCAAATTCCCTCTGTGTGTCCTCTGACCAACTGAATTCCGTGTTTTCTTTTGTAAGCTGTCTCATGTGATGAGTCTTTGAGGCAAAGTGCTGCACGAATTTCCCGTAATACTCTGCCATTCCCAGGAATGACCTGACCTCTTCCTTGGTGGCGGGGGATGGTGCTTCACAGATCGCTCTGACATTTTCTGCTTTGGGAGTCACACCCTGCACCCCTATCTCATGCCCCAGGTATGTTACTGAGTTCATCCCTATTCGTCATAGTATGTCTCTTCCCATCACCAAGATGTCGTCCTGGAAATATTGGACGTCAGTGATGTCCTTGAATAATTGGTGCATCATCTTCTGAAACACGGCCGCTGCTGAGGCTAAACCGAATGGCATCCGGCGGAACTGATAGCACCCAAACGGGGTGATGAAGGATGTTAGTTTGCGGCTGTCTGGGTGCAGAGCTATTTGATGGTACGCGGAGGTTAAGTCTATGGTGGAGTACCACTTAATCCCCCTGGTGCTGGCCAGCATCTCCTCTATCCTGGGCAAGGGGAATCTTTCCACCACAATGTTTTTATTCAGTTCTCTCAGGTCGACGCACAACCGGACCTTTCCGTTGGGTTTCTTAACCACTACTAAGGGCGCCAGCCACTCGGCGCACGTGATGGGTTTGATGATCCCCTTCTTTTCCAAGTCTTGGAGTTCTTCCCTTACTGCTTCTCTTATTGCCAACGGGACATTTCTTGCTTTGTGGGCCACTGGGATGGCGTCCTCCTTCAAAATGATTTTGTGGGCGAACTTTTCCAGCTTCCCTACTGTGCCTCCAAATACTTTGGGGAATTCGCTCCTCCATTTGTCCAGACTTGGCACTGCTTCCTGGTCCGTCACTAGTATTTGCTCCTTGCCTCCCGGATCCAGCTTGATGCCCAGGTCGCCTTGATCCAGCCATCCCAAGACCGACGGGCCTCTCTCCGATACATAGAGCTTGCAGTGTGCTGACCGGCCTCGAAATTCGAAGGTCAGGGGTCTGAACCCCGCCATTGGTATGCGGTCTCCGTTGTACGTGACTGGGCGGATGTCTAGTTTCTCTAGCTCTGGGCCGAGACGTGGTGCAAATTTCTCCTCCCATACTCCTCTCTGGATGATGGTGAAGGGTGATCCTGTGTCTGCCACCACGTTGATCTTGACACCCCCTATAGCCATTTCCAAGACTGGTTTCATTGTACGTCTTCCTTCTCTGCCCAGGACTTTGCCATCCGTACTTAGTACTTGGTCTTCAATGTATATCACCGTGACCTCTTCTGCCTCGGTATCGTCGTCCAGATCTTCGTTGCTTTGACCCACACATCTCACCGTGCTCTTGGAGGCCTTCTTCCTGCAAACCTTCTCGTAGTGGCCAATTATTCCGCAGTACATGCACTTGGCGCGGAATGCGGGGCACTTCCTATCATGTGCTTCATGCGACCAGCTTCCACACCTATAGCATGGCTTCCTGTGGCTCCCTGCGTGTTTCCCTGACGTGCTTGCGTTGCTTTGCCACTTGATGGGCCCTTTCTCCGTTGGTTTCCTGTTCTGATACTCTCTGCGAGGCCCTTCCTCATCTACCTTGTTCACCATGGTGCTAGTCGCCATTTCTCTCTTCGTCACTTCAGCACATCGACGTGCTAATTCCGCTCTTTTTACGATGACCAACACCTCTTTAAGTGTGGTGTCTCCACTGGCCCATAACTTGTCCTGCACGGTCGTGCACGTGGTGTGCATCACCACCTGGTCCTTGATGAATTCTTCTTCCCAGTTGGCGTACTTGCACGTAGCTGCCAGCCGTTTCAGTGCTGCCACGTACTCCTCCACCGTTTCTCCTTGCCGCTGCTTCCTCTGTTGGAAATTGTACCTGTCCACCGACACGCTCACTGCCGGTCTGAAATGTTCATTGAGGTCGTCGAGTGCGTGTGCATACACATCGTCGTCCGTGGCTGTTCTCTGTTTCGGGACCAAGCTCTTGTAGATCCGGAGACCTTCCGGGCCTAGGTTCAGTAGCAAGATGTGCTTCTTTCTCTGGGGTTTGAACACCTCTTCGTTCTCGTCTTCCAGAACACCTATGAAATTGTCTATGTATTCTCTCCAGTCCTCCCATTTCATGAGGGGTTCTCCTGGGCGAGGTAAAAACTGTACCGGCGCCGTCGCGTATCCTGTTTGCGCGCTCATCTTCTCTCTCTTTAGCGTGGGTAACGTTCCTCCTCGGCTGCGGGGACTCCCTGGTGCGTCGTCCTGTTCTTCTTCACTTGCTTGGGCTCGGGGACTATTTGTGTCGGCCCCCTCGGTTCCCTGTGAGTTCTCCAGCGCGTGTTTTCTGGTCCTGCGTGTTCTGTGTGGGTCGGTGCCTTTTATTCTGGTTCCTGGGGTCTGTCCCCCCTTTTTCACTCCTCTGCACCTCCCCCTCGGGTGTTCCTGGCTCTGCCACGCTCTTTAGGGTACCTGTTGTCCTGCACAAGGGTGTTCCTGCTCGTCTGTCCCTTGTGTGGTGGTCCTGGTGCCTCTGGTGCTCTGCTTGCTGTCTTGAGGTCTGTTTGGGGGTCCTGCCTTGCTGGGGGGTCTTCATCCCACCCTCGTCGCCATTGTAATGATGCAGGTAGGTACCAATAAGGACTCTGGAGCCAGGCTGTGTTAACTGCTTTTATTTCTAGTTATCTCCTAAAGAGCGCCGAGCCTCTACCCTCTGCCGGCTCTGCTCTGACTTTTCGCGCTCTTCGCGCCCCTCGCACGTCTCTGCGCGCGCAGCCAATCATCGCCGCCCACACGTCACGTCGCCGACGTGACGTGCGTAAACTAGACCGTCTCTACAATTACAACAGTTGAATTCACCGAGCCGAGCGGCTGTACGTTAGTTAGCACGGAAGGCTGAACATCATCTCCCACACTCCCGGACTGAGCTGTACTCACTGTATTTTCCATAGTGGGAATTGCTGTGTTACTCAGCTCACCTTCCTCTACGCTATCCTGTCCTGCAGCAGCTATGCCTGCTGGTGTCGGCGTGCTTACTGAGGGAGGCGCCGCTTTTCCACGGTTTCTAGCAGCTCCTCTTGCAGCTCCTCTCCCCTTCGGCGCCATATCTGTCACTGAAAACAGCCGAATTCACAGGATGGCAGTAATATACAAAACAGCAGATATCCACATCTCCAAATCCTGCTGGTAATCACCACTCTGCCAACGGACGCCTCGTAGGCTGTGCTGACTCCCAACAGCCGCGGCTCCCAGCTGCGGCGCACCTGAGGAAACTCCACCTACTGGCCGGCCGGCCAGGAGGCCGGCCAGGACCTACTATCCCCGCCGTCCACCGCCGTAGAACGCCAATGCTGCTTCAGCATCGCCTTGGGACAAACGCCGACTGTCTCCACCAGGTTAGCCCTCGATTCAGACCACACAGCCCACACAAAGCTTTGGGGATGTCACAGCACCAGGGACCGCAACTCAGGGGGATTAACGGACAATCGCACAGAGCGCGGATTACGGCACCTCACATGGCCGCGGGTGCGGCCGCCATCTTGCCTCTATAGCTAAAATATAAACACAATCATTTAAAACAATGTATTGCAACACTGTGACAAAAGCACACAGAAAACAGCAGAACTTATAACAAGCATAATAAATGAAACATAACAAATATGCACATACAATACTTTCTCACATTACCACCTTCAGAAATTTTCTTTTATAACACGGAGGCAAAAGGTGTTTACAACAAGATCTCCTTTAACTTACAATTAAGGACATGAAATAGCTGCAGTAATTTTTTTTTCTAGCCACAGAGTCCTGGTGTACGCCTTGCAATCCCTTTCCCTAACCACATTTTTCATATTGGAGATTTGATCCTGACAACTCGACCCAGTACACCTGGGTAGGACACATCAGCAATATACCCAAAGATAACAACACTTCATATTGTCTGTTTCAAAATTGCAGTTTAAAATCTGACTTTAAAGGGGATTTTTAATTAAAATTTCAATAATGGCAACCATGAAATGCTTACCCTTTCCTAGTTAAACGTTAGCACTTATTACAATAAAATAAGGTAACCCAATGGTATCCTATGGGACAGAAAGACCTCACAGTATTGAAAAACAAATTTAGGAGTTTTTCACTCACAGGACTTTTAAAATTAAAAAATACATGTCCATCTTTTTATTTACAATGCTCTGTGCCCTGTTGGCTACCTATGGCCTACCTTAAGGGTGACTTATATGTAATAAAAGGGGAGGTTTAGTCTTGTCAGGGGATTTATATTGCAGTGGCAGCTGGTGACATTGGAACGTGGTGGCGTAAAATTTCCCTCGTATTGCACTGAAACGAGCGAGCGTAGTGAGCTTGCCAGAACAACTTACCTAGCATTTGGAGGGAGAAATTTGCCTTTGTGCACTCATAATGTAAATGTAAATGTAGCCGTACTTGTAAAGCGCACTGATACTCCTGAGTGTCCTGGCGCTGTACTCATACCGCTAGGGAACCCTTCCTGGTTTTTTCCCGTGAAATGTCCACTCCTGGGCATCCCCAGGGTGCAACCAGGCATCCCTAGCGCTGTAGGGGGCCGTTGTGGAGACTAAGCAGGCTATTTCCCAGAGTTGCAGCGTGGGACCCATGCTTAGAGTAGGCACCGAGGCGAGAAATCAGGTCCAAGGAATTATGAGCCCAAGATCCACCGAGACCAGCCAAGGCAGGAAGTGAACCCTGGTCCCGGGCAAGACCTCTGCATCAGGGTCTGCCGCTCTAACCATTGAGCCACACTTGTCCACTATAATCTACCCAAAAACGGAAGAAGTTGTTTCCCTGCTTACCACTAAAACTGCAAATTTGTCATTTCAGAGCACAGGAAATGAATAACAGATGCCAATCTATGGTGCTTGTTAGAACTGGGGGTCTCTAGTTGGCAGAGGTAGGTACCACTGTCCAAATAGGGACCCTTGCTTCTAGTCAGGGTAAGGAGGGTACACTCTTTAGATAACCCTTGCTCACCCCCTTGGTAGCTTGGCACGAGCAGTCAAGGCTTGTCAAAGGCAATGTGTAAAGTATTTGTACCAACACTCACAGTAACACAGTGAAAACACCACAAACTGACTCCACAACAGTTTAGAAAAATAAAGGTATTTAATCTAAACTACACAAGACCAAAATGACAAAAATCCAACATACTCAGTTCAAGAATATGGTTTCAAAAGTGTTCTTAAAGTTGCAATAGAATAATCCACAGTTGCATTAAAAGTTCACAGTTGCGTCACGTTTAGCCAATAGTACCTTTAAATGCACAAAAGTTCCAAAACAGAAAGGGGTGTGGTGGAAAACAAGCGATGCGTCACTCCTGAGACCCTGGGGAGGCAATGCGACAGCCCCGCTGGATGTAGCGGGCATGACGCGGTGACTCTGGTCTGTATGGGGAGGGATGCGATACCTTGTATGGATTCCGGTGCGGAGGTTTGGTAGTGAACGAACCTTGCAAAGGGACAATGCAATGATCTTTGGAGTTGCGACGATCTCCGGGGCGACAATGCGTGGACCAGCGGTGATCTTCCTCTCGCAGCTTCTCGATGCGATGGCACTGCGACGACACTCGCAGCGACGTGATGCGGTCTGCAAGCAAGCGTTACGATGATCTCACCCAGCAACAACACTCGCAGCAATGGTAATCTTCCCGCACCGGTCTGGTGCGTCCCACAAACGAAGGATGTGACGACTCTGGCAGCCGCAACAGGCACTGCGACGATCTCGGCCTTCGTAGCGGCGGGAATTTCCTCGCACTGTCGGGGATGTGCTCCGCAAGCAAGGGATGCGACAAAACTTGCAGAAAGTCTTTAAAAGCATAGTTTCCAGCTTCACGACACAGGTACAACTTCCAGAGGCACCACAACTGGTCCAAGCACTCTAGGAAGGCAGAACTCTCTCAGCAGAGTTCAGGGAACCTGGGGTTAAAGTCCTTTTGTTCCTGGGACTTCTTAACAGGGAGCCAGCTCTTCTCAGGCCCTTGGAAATTCCTTCAAGCAAGGGGACACAGCACAAAGCAAAGTGCTTCCCCTTTCCTTGGCAGCAAAGCAACAGCAGGTCAGTCCAGCAGAGCAACAGCAGGACAGTCTTCCTTCTTCAGTTTCAGCTTTCTCCTTGGCAGAGGTTCCTTCTTGATTCCAGGAAGATCTAATTTTCTGTAGTCAGGGGTCCTGTACTTATACCCCTAAAAGTCTTTAATCTCTTTGTGCAGGAGGGCTCTGAGCCCAGTCTGAACCAGTTCAGGGTGTTCCTAGAGCACTTTGTTTTCCTGGCCTCTCCTTTCCTTTCAGAGAGAGGGGCAGGGTCGTCAGTCGCCCAGCAGGAGGTGGAACCAGCATTGTGGAAGGCAGGCACAGCCCTATTCAGGCCCAAGTGCTACCCACTCCCACTACTCTAGATGCAGATGGAGCTATTCAGCCCAGGGATGGCCCACTCAGACTCTGGACTCTGGGAGCCACCCAGCCCCTGTCACTCACAAACCAGACAGTCAATTCACAAACAGGCCAAGGCACAGAGAAAGGTCAGACAAGAGAACAGCAACTTTCTAAAAGTGCTGTTCTCAAACACAGGATTTAAAAACAACCTTTCCTAAAAGATGTGTTATTAAATTCTGAGTTCAGGGATACCAGACTTTTATGTCCTATCTTGCTCCTATGGGAAGATATGCTGGTAGCCACTGTAGCCAGCATCCCCCAAGATAGCCTTACAATAGTGAAAGATGAAAATGGCTGTAATTTACTACCAGAGCATGTCACCTGCACAAGTACATGCTTGACCTTTCACATACACTGCACCCTGCCCAAGGGGGTACCTTGGGCCTTCCATAGGGGTGACCAATGTGTACAGAAAGGGAAGGGTTAGGCCTGGCCAGTGGGGACACTGACCAGGAGGACATGGCAGTTCACAGACTGCACACAGGCACTGCGGTGGCAGACCTGAGACACCATTTTAGGGCTACTCATTTGGGTGACCCAATCAGTGCTGCAGGCCCACTAGTAGCATTTGTTAACACTAGCCCTGGCACTTTACTAGGGACTTCTGGGTGACACAAATATGCCAATCATGGATAACCAATCATAATAACAATTTACACAGGGAGCACTTGCACTCTGACACTGAACAGCAGTGGCATAGTGCCCAAAGCATCTAAACCAGCAAAAACGAAATCCAGCACAGCATCAAAAATTCAGGAGGTAGAGGCAAAAAGATAGGAGGAAACCACGCCAAAGATGCCAGGTCTAACACGTGTCCCCTCCAGCTGAAAGTGGGGAGAACTACCCACCCTCTTGGGAGTTCTCTTCACTAAGGCGGAAAAACCTGGACAGACCATCAGCATTTGCGTGTTCTGTGCCAGGGCAGTGTTCCACCGTGAAATCCATTCCCTGTTGGGAGATGGACCACCTCAACAGTTTTGGGTTCTCAACCCTCATCTGCATTAACCATCTGAGGGGTCTGTGGTCTGTCTGAACACGGAAGTGAGTCACAAACAGGTAGGGCCTCAGCTTCTTCAGAGCCCAGACCACAGCAAAAGCTTCCCTTTCAATTGCACTACACCTCTGTTCTCTGGGGAGTAGCCTCCGGCTAATGAAAGCTACAGGTTGGTCCCAGCCCTCGTCAGTGATCTGTGAGAGTACTGCTCCCACACCATGCTCTGAAGAGTCTGTCGGCACTATGAACTCACTGGAGAATTCAGGTGCCTTGAGCACCGGTGCTGTGCACATGGCAGTCTTCAGGGCATTAAAAGCAGTTTGGCACGCTTCGGTCCAATTCACTTTCCTGGGCTGCTTCTTGGAAGTCAGCTCTGTCAAGGGGGCAACAATGGTGCCATATTCCTTGACAAACCGGCTGTAATACCCGCTGAGACCTAAAAAGGCACTCACCTCTGTCTGGGTCTTGGGGGCTCCCAAGCCAGAATGGTAACAATCTTCGCCTGTAGGGGCGCCACCTGGCCGCTCCCTACCTGGTGTCCCAAGTACACCACAGATCTCTGCCCTATCTGGCACCTGCTGGCCTTGATAGTCAGGCCTGCCCTTTGCAGAGCCTTCAACACTTCACAGAGGTGTTGCAAGTGTTCTTCCCATGTGGAGCTGAAAGTGAACACAGCAATGTCATCCAGGTATGGGGCGCTGAATTCCTCCAGCCCGGTCAATACCTGGTTAACCAGTCTCTGGAATGTGGCAGTGGCGTTCTTCAACCCAAAGGGCATAACTCTGAACTGGAAGTGCCCCTCTGGCGTTGAGAATGCAGACCTCTCTTTGGCCCCCTCAGTTAAGGCAATCTGCCAGTACCCAGAAGTTAATCAAACGTACTGAGGTACTGGGCAGCTCCCAACCGATCCACAAGCTCATCAGCTCTGGGGATGGGGTGTGCGTCAGACTTCGTGACCGCATTGAATCCACAGTAGTCCACACAAAACCGGAGTTCTGGAGTGGCACCGGGCGCAGCAGCTTTTGGTGCTAAGACCACTGTGCTAGCCCAGGGGCTCAGGCAGGGCGCAATCACCCCTAGCGCCAACATCTTGGAAACCTCTTCCTTGATGCTGGCCCTGACCTTGTCAGCTACTCTGCAAAATTTCTGTTTCACAGGCGGGCTATCTCCAGTGTCCACATCATGGATGCACCAATTGGTGACACCTGGGGTCAGGGAGAACAGGGAGGAAAACTGACCCAACACCTGGCGACAGTCCCTCTGCTCTTCTGGGGTCAGGGTGGACAAGAGGACCTTACCATCCACTGACCCATCTTGCTCCTTGGCTGCCAGGAGGTCAGGGAGAGGATCATTATCCTCTTCCCTTTCAGCATCTGTAGCCATGAGCATTGTTACTTCAGACCTCTGAAAGTGGGGTTTGAGGTGGTTCACATGCAAGACTCTCAAGGGATGCCTGGGAGTCTTCAAGTTAACCAGGTAGGTTACTTCGCCCTTGCGCTCCACCACCTCATATGGCCCAGTCCACTTGTCCTGGAGCGTACAAGGCTCCACTGGCGCAATCACCCACACTTTCTGCCCAGGTTGAAATTCGATCAGAGTGGTATTCTGGTCGTACCATCTATTCATTTCTTCCTGGCTAGCTTCTAGGTTCTCCTGTGCGAGCTTCCTGAAGCGTTGGGTCTGGTTGCGGAAGGCCAGCACGTAGCTGAACACATCCTGGGGTGTCTTCCCACGGGATTTCTCGCACCCCTCCTTCACCAGTGTGAGAGAACCTCTAGCAGGGTAGCCATACAGGAGTTCAAAGGGACTGAACCCTAAGGACTTCTGAGGTACCTCCCTGTAGGCAAACAACAGGCATGGTAGAAAGACATCCCACTTCTGTCTCATTGGCTCCGCTAGGCCCATAATCATACCTTTGAGGGTGCGGTTGAACCTTTCAACCAACCCATTTTCTTGAGGGTGGTAAGGAGTGGTAAAGTTATAAGTTACCCCACACTCCTCCCACAGAGACTTCATGTACCTAGAGATGAAGTTGGTACCCCGGTCGGAGACCACCTCTCTGGGGAACCCAACACGGGAAAATATCCTCATCAGTGCACGGCTCACCACGGGTGCTGTGATTGTCCTGAGAGGGACTGCTTCCAGGTACCGGGTGTCATGGTCCACCAAGACCAGGATGAACCTGTTGCCTAAGGCTGTCTTGGGGTCCAGGGGCCCCATGATGTCAAAGCCCGCCTGCTCGAAAGGGGTGCTCACCACAGGAAAGGGTTGGAGGGGTGCCTTGCACTTCCCTCCGCTCTTGCCACTGGCCTGACATGTTTGGCAAGTTCTACAAAAGGTACCAACGTGCTTCTTCATCTGGGGCCAGTAGAAGTGTGGGACAAGCCTTTGGAAGGTCTTGCCATGCCCCAGATGTCCTGCGAGAGGCACGTCATGAGCCAGACCCATTAGGAAGTTCCTGACGCGCGTGGGTACCACCAGCACACGGGCTGCACCGGTCTCAGCAAACTTAGGCTCACTATATAACAACTCATCTTCCCAGTAAAGGAAATTATTTTTGGACGCTCCACCTGCTGCCTGGTCTACAGCCTGTTGCCGCACCAATGAGGGAAGGGCACTCTTTCTGCGCCATGCAGAATTCCTCCCTGGGGGGCCCACCTTCTTGCTGCCAATGGGTCAGCTCAGGCAGGTCACCCAGTTCGGCCACCTGTTCCCCTGTAGGTTCCAGGGCATCCCCCTCAAGTTCAGCTTCTTCCTGGACTGTGGGAACAGCTGGGGCTGGCTTCCCGCGCCCCCTGCCTCTTCCTTTCTTGGCAGGTCTCTGGGCCACTGTTTCAGGCTCCAGTTCTGCTGAATCACCCCTACTGGCTGCCATAACACGCGTGGTGACACAGATCCACGCAGGCAAACCCAACCTCTCCAAATGAGTCCGGCGTTCCACATCCTTCCATGGAGAACTCTCCAGGTCATTACCTAGCAGACAGTTTACAGGCAAGGCATCACTGACAACAACTTCCAAGAGACCAGAGACCCCTCCCCATTCAAAGGGAACACGTGCCACTTTGCAGAGGCGCACTGAGCTGTCAGCTGCCACTACAGGGTGGAGTACATCAGGAATGACTTGCTCTTCAGACACCCACTGACACCTCACAGATGTTACGCTAGTTCCTGTGTCTCTCAGAGCCTCTATCTCTCTCCCATTGATGATCACCTTCTGCCCGTATTTCTTAGTGTTAGGGGGCAGTAAGGTTTCCTGGACCATCTCTTGGTCTCCTAAAGAGACAAGGGTCAGAACTGCTAGTCCCTCCTACCCACTAGAAATCAAATCCCCTCCCATGGCTACACTTGCTAACCCTGGGGCTAGAGCACCAGTGGTTGCTGTGGATTTCCTGGGAGATTTAGGAGCAAAGTGGCCCTCCTCATTGCAGTGATAGCAGGTAGGGGGACCCCTGTTGTCCCGGTTGTCCCGCCTGCCCCTAGGGGGCCATGGCTGTCTAGGTCTGGGGCGTTGGGATTCCTTTCCCTGGGAACTATTTTGGGGCCCTTGCGAGAACTCCTTTTGGTTACCCTTGTCCCCCCCACTCTTCTGCTGGGGACCCTGCCCACCTTTGGCTGTGGTACCCCCAATTCCTCTGTGGACCCGGTACTGGTCCAGCGGTCTGCCTCCTTAGCAAGCTCAATGGGGTCTGTCAGCTTGCTGTCTAAAAGATGCTGGCGCAGCTCTGGAACACAAAGACTACTCAAGTGATTCCAACCAATGTTCCCTTTAATTTTTTTCCTTTGTGTGCGGCAGAGTAAGGTCTCTGTGCGCTGCAGCCAAGGCTATGTGTGCCCAAGAACCCGACAGCACGTGTAGACCATAGCTTTAAGTGGGATGAAAAAACGAGTGGGGGGTCTCTCAACGCGGCGTGGCAGATGCAATTAAGGGCATGGCTTAAAAGCAATTAAGCTAAAAATCTGTGCTAAGCATAGTGTTCCACCCGACTGACATTTTGCTTCTTCTGTCATTGCATCCAGAAATTTAATACAAGTAACATTACACATACAAGAAGCCAGTACTATTGGTTTTGTCAATGGCATAAAGTTGGACATAATATTGAAAATGCTTCCGCTCTTGTGGTAGCAGTTGTCGCTTTATGCTCGAGCTGCCAACGTAGGAGACACGTTTTGAGGGGTAGGGCCAGTGAGATATTGCTGATACATCATTGACCTCACTCCTTCATATTGGGGTGTACAATGATTTTATGCTTTGGTGGCAATCAAGAGAAGTGTTCCGTCAACCCTCACATGAGTATTTCCTCTCTGGGACGACATTTACTTCAGCAAAAAACTCAGGGATTCCATGTCAGTCTGATGGTACAGAAGTATAGTATAGGACATTCCTTGTATAGAGTTTAGAACTGTTCAATTTGAACTTGTTTAGCATACTGGAGTGTAAGTAAGCCAATGATGAAATTTCATGGCAAATTATCACAAACTGGGGATGTGATTCAGGCACCAAGGCAGATGAACTCTTGGTCCGAGTTGTGTAGAGTGGTAATTCCACATGCTAATTGCTGAATTACTACCCCAGACAACTCTAAGCTTTACTTTGCGTGGACCTGCATTCAGTACTACTAAATTCTTTTCTGGCCTCATTTTTCACAAGCTAAAAGCAAGTGGGAAATGTGAGGGGAAAGGGCCCTGAATTATTAAATCTCTCTGCAGTAAAGCGGCCCCCAATTCAAGGACCTGCCAGCTATTCCATTTTTCAGGGTGAAAAGCTCATAATGGCTTTTAATTGAGGTACTGATGCCAACTTGCATCAGTAACAGCTGGTCGAGAATTTCGCTTAACGTTTCCACCTCCCAACCTTTTCAGATTTTTGGTATAGATTGGATGGCACCGTGGAAATAAAAGTCTAATCCTTCCCTTCCTACTGTTCAGTTTTGGTGAGTGTCTCATAGCTGGAACTCCATATTTTGGCTTGAGATTTGCCTTCATATGCAAAATTGGTGTTCCTTTAGCTTTCTGCCTCTTAAAAGTCACCCCTATTTTATTTTTGTTGCATTTTTATATAGCGGGAACTCGACCCGAAGGTTTTGGAGTGCTTTCCATGAGCTCCGTATTTACAGTACACATTCAGACAGGGGGAGATTAAGTGATTTGCCCAGAATCACAGGATGTGGACGTGACCCCGAGGTTCGAACCATGCTTTCCAGCATCAGAAACCGCAGTTTAAGCCGACAGACCACATGCTCTCCCATATATATTATTGATACATTCGGCATCACAGGCTTCCAAATATTTCAATTCTACAAGTGTAGTTGCAGAAGTGGATAGTTCTCGTGGGATAATCACCCTCTTTGTACCTGCATTTGGTATATTTATCAATTTATCAATTTCTTTATTGTTCCCCTGACCTTGTTAAAATGGCATTCCTATAGGCAGTTAAGCGGTGTGATCAAAGGCCCTTATGATACAGCCAAAGCTGAGTGCACTTGGATTTTCAGAAAAAATAAGCCTGGAATAATTTGCACACTTGTGTTTAATTATATTAAAGGTTGTTTTTTGTAAAGCGGCCCAATTCCATTTTAAGTGAGGAACATTACAAGGGCATATAGCATTGCTTCCTGTGATGTCACTTATTGTGACATCACTACCTGTGACAGTGACAACATTGTAAATTACATATGTTAATTACTGCCCTCACTATTTTTCGTATGACTTGTGCCGTGCTCCCAAATTAAACCCCTGCTCTCAATACATCTCCTAATTTTTACACTTACAAAAATCCCATTCCCCTATTCTGCCACATAGTCCATCTGATCACAAGCGGGGTGTCAAAAATAATTATAGATTTGTTTTACTTTATATAAAGCACATTAAAAAATTGTATAGATTTTTTTAATAACAACCCAATTTTACATTAATATCGTTTTAAGACTAGTATTCAGTGATACAGCGCACGTTTTCTGCATAGCAGTGTGTAATTTGGCAGCAGAAGGTTAAATGAAGTGAACGATTTCTTTTTTTCCTCAGAAAAGAGATTCAAAGTTTGCCCCATCGTGAGCCTAACAACCCAATTTTACATTAATATCGTTTTAAGACTAGTATTCAGTGATACAGCACACATTTTCTGCATAGCAGTGTGTAATTTGGCAGCAGAAGGTTAAATGAAGTGAACGATTTCTTTTTTTCCTCAGAAAAGAGATTCGAAGTTTGCCCCCTGGTGAGCCTTTCTCACAAATGAATAGCTGTTGCCAATTGGAAGGGGTTTTAAAAATACACTGCGGCCAGGTTATACGTATACACTTTTTGCAGGTGCAAGCAGTAAGAGTGGCTGGGGCAGAAGGTGACACCTCTTAACTTCCTGGCTGCAGGTAATGCCTGGATGAGAGAGAAGAGCGTCCTGTCCTGCTCTTGTACTGACGCCGACTGGAAAGCTGCATTTCTTATCTTAAAGGAGCGCAGCTGGGGGCCGATTGTGGGCCATTGTGAAAATATTTGTTAATTGCAGCACATGACGGTGCTGTAATTAACACATATTTTCACAAAGGCTCACCAACATCCTCCAGCCGCGCTCCATGAAGAAATTAATGCAGAAGGCAAGCAGCAGAAAGGAAATTAGCATTTTTCGCGCTGCTCGCATTTAAAAGCGGTGGCGTGAATGCTCTCCCGGGATGTGCTGTGTGTGCGCGCTTCACACATAGCACTGCGCGCTCGGGGGAAAGGATGTGAGCGCGCGTCGAGGCGCGCACGCTACTGGGAACAGTGCTTCCAACTAATTAAATGCAATAACCCCTTATAATCAGTTACTTTGCTGCCCTTCATCCAACTGTCCAGTGCACGTGGGTGCAAATTCACACGCTCCATCCAAGTCTCAGACTCTCTCTTCTTAGAGTTCCTAAACTACAGTCTGTACTGCTGTGGAGTAAGTCCATACCGGAGACATAACGCCTCCTTCATATTGGGGTAGGTCATGGTACCTGCTCACTCTAAGGGCTCCAGAGCACTCCTCCCAGAAGCCTCAAAATGTTTCCATAGGCCCGCCCCCCAATACTGTTCAGGCACATCATTCATTCTCAATGCAATCTCATAAGAAGTAAACCAGGCATAAATATCCTCACTCCTATGGTAATTCTGTATCAGATCCTTGAGAATATATACTTTACCCCCCTGCACTGGCTTTGCGCTGCCACCATTTGAACTGGAATCCACCTGCTTGGCCTTGATATCCAGTTCTCTCATGCTCACTTCATGAGCCAAAAGCAATTTTTTCTCCTCCAGGGCACGGGTATTTTTGCTCTCCTCGCCGCCCTTTCTTTTTCTACCTCCAATTGCTTCATTTTCATTCTCAAGATTCCAATTTCTTGATCTCTCACTTTTTGATTTTCTTCTAACTCTTCTGGGGTCAGACCCCGGCCGAAGTGGTGGCTGCCAGCCCTTGAATCTGGTCTGCTCACAGGCAATTCATTGCGCGATTTCTTTCGTGGGCCTCCCAATAGTCCTTCAAGATGCTCTGGAAGTCCTCCTTCCTGAGGCTGCTCTTTATGGGGGGACTCAAACTGGCTGCAGAATTGTTTAAGCTGTGTAACCTTGTAGTAATACAAATCCTCAATCCAAAAATATAATTCTGCCTCTTCTACACTGGGTGCTTTTCCACTCACAGACATGATGCTTGAAGAGTTAATCAAAAATAGAACCAACAAAAAAAAATGTAACCGTAGTATGTGGTGGCGTAGTGGCCTGCACTCACTAGTGATGTACACCAATCACTGTGGGTCTAGTACAAATACACGTTCAAATCCCACCGCTGACCAACAACGTTAGAACTGGGGGTCTCTAGTTGGCAGAGGTAGGTACCACTGTCTTCCCGCACCGGTCTGGTGCGTCCCGCAAACGAAGAATGCGACGACTCTGGCAGTCGCAACAGGCGCTGCGACGATCTCAGCCTTCGTAGCGGCGGGAATCTCCTCGCACTGTCAGGAATGCGCTCCGCAAGCGAGAGATGCGACAACACTTGCAGAAAGTCTTTAAAAGCTTGGATTTCAGCTTCCCAACACAGGTACAACTTCCAGAGGCACTGTAACTGGCCCAAGCACTCTAGGAAGGACAGAACTCTCCCAGCAGAGTTCAGGGAAGCTGGGGGTGAAGTCCTTTTGTTCCTGGGACTTCTTAACAGGGAGCCAGCTCTTCTCAGGCCCTTGGAGATTCCTTCAAGCAAGGGGACACAGCACAAAGCAAAGTGCTTCCCCTCTCCTTGGCAGCAAAGCAACAGCAGTTCAGTCCAGCAGAGCAACAGCAGGACAGTCTTCCTTCTTCAGTTTCAGCTTTCTCCTTGGCAGAGGTTCCTTCTTGATTCCAGGATGATCTAATTTTCTGTAGTCAGGGTCCTGTACTAATACCCCTAAAAGTCTTTGATCCCTTTCTGCAGGAGGGCTCTGAGCCCGGTCTAAATCAGTTTTAGGTGTTCCTTGAGCACTTTGTTTTCCTGGCCTCTCCTTTCCTTTCAGAGAGAGGGGCAGGGTCGTCAGCCGCCCAGCATGAGGTGGAGCCAGCATTGTGGAAGGCAGGCACAGCCCTATTCAGGCCCAGGTTCTACCCCCCCCCACTACTCTAGATGCAGATGGAGCTATTCAGCCCAGGGATGGCCCACTCAGACTCTGGGAGCCACCCAGCCCCTGTCACTCACAAACCAGACAGTCAATTCACAAGCAGGCCAAGGCACACAGAAAGGTCAGACAAGAGAACAGCAACTTTCTAAAAGTGCTGTTCTCAAACACAGGATTTAAAAGCAACCTTTCCTAAAAGATGTGTTATTAAATTCTGAGTTCAGAGATACCAGGCTTTTATGTCCTATCTTACTCCTATGGGAAGATATGCTGGTAACCACTGTAGCCAGCATCCCCCATGATAGCCTATGGGGCAAGATAGCCTTACAATAGTGAAAGATGAAAATCACTGTAATTCACTACCAGAGCATGTCACCTGCACAAGTACATGCTCTACTTTTCACATACAGTGCGCCCTGCACAAGAGCGTACCTTGGGCCTTCCATAGGGGTGACCAACGTGTACAGAAAGGGAAGGGTTAGGCCTGACCAGTGAGGACACTGACCAGGGGGAAATGGCAGTTCACAGACTGCACACAGGCACTGCGGTGGCAGGCCTGAGACATCATTTTAGGGCTACTCATGTGGGTGGCACAATCAGTGCTGCAGGCCCACTAGTAGCATTTGTTAACACCAGCCCTGGCACACTCAGTGCACTTTACTAGGGACTTCTGGGTGAAACAAATATGCCAATAACAATTTACACAGGAAGCACTTGCACTTTGACACTGAACAGCAGTGGCAAAGTGCCCAAAGCATCTAAACAAGCAAAAACGAAATCCAGCACAGCATCAAAAATACAGGAGGTAGAGGCAAAAAGATAGGGGGAAACCATGCCAAAGATTTCAGGTCTAACAGTGCTCATATCTCTATACTGTAAAAGACTGGGAGGCTGAGCCTGCCTTGCCTGAATCGAAAACAGCAGAAGATCATTTCGGATGGAAAGGGAGTGAGAGAAAATGGCACTTCTTAATCTTAGGCCTGGAAAAAATGTACCACACTGGAGAACACGAACTGCAGTTGAAAGCTATTTCTTATACTGAAGGCAACAGCCCATTGCGCAAACTCTTAAACTTTGCACTGTGTGTCTGCCATCTCCCTCCCCTCCCCTCCCCACCCAGCCGACATCCATGGCATCCATAGCTCAAAATATTCAAATAAGCGAAAGCTTAATTTTAATTAATACCGACACAAGTTAATGAACACCTTAGGATCCATAGCCCAAGCCTCCCAGTCTTTTTAACTTCCATAGGCCTGTTTAGTTAGTGAACATCACACAAATACTGAAATCTCAATCCATAGCATAAATCCATAGCTCAATGCAAACAAATTTCACTTCTTAATGCAGAACCCAATAATCACGCCAGAGAACACCAACTGCAGTTAAAGCTTTACACCAAATGCAACAGACACACACAGCCCATAGAGCAAACGCTTAAGCTTTGCACTGTGTGTCTACCCCGTAGGCCCCCATCCCACAATGGCAACCATGTGACGACATTGCTCAGGCATCTATAGCTCAAAAAATTCAAATAATAACTAGCGCTGCAAATAAGCAAAAGCTTAATTTTTTTATTAATATCAACTGGTATGTTTCACAGTACTCGGTCTGCAGTGTGATTACCTTCCGGTCTAGGAGTCTGTGCCTTCACCATTCATTAGAACTCTGTGCTGTGACAACTCCCTCTCTGAGACCCACTGAGTCCCGTGTGGATCTTTATCTCTTCTCCCAAACCCCTCCTTTCTCTTCTGACAACATCCTTTGATACTGGTTTTCATGGGCCTTTTTGAGGTATATGTGAGAAGAAGTTTTCCTTTACACTGAATGCCAGACTGCCAAATGCAGAACACACACAGCCCATAGCACAAACGCTTAAACTTTTCACTGTGTGTCAGCCCCCTCTCCTCCCACCCCGGCCGACATCCATGGCATTGGCATCCATGCGAAGAAAAGGCCCTAAAAGGGCCTATACTAGGTTAGAAGTTTAAAAATGCTGGCCTGGGCCCTACCTGGGCTGGTGAACTTCAACTGACATAAGTCACAATGTCAGACAGCAACTACCTGCAGTAGATGGTGGACTACTATCTGCTGCCGGCAGTAATGAACAACTGCCTCTGCTCCAAAAATGCAGTCCGTCCGTGACACAGTAAACAATGGCTTCCACGCAGTACTCTGACTGCCACAGTGCCACTGCAGTGCAGACTCATGCGCGAGAAGCCGTTTAAGGTCGAGTCTGCGCAGACTCGATTCCTTGGCTTCCCTTTCTCAAGTCATCATAGGGTGGGTTCACCATGCCCTGTAACGAGTTGGGAAAGGGTGGGGTGACAAGCTCAGAGTCTCCACTCCCTCTGATTGACGTGGAGGGTTAACTTCACCTCCACGCCATCAGGGGGTGGAGACTGAAGGGTCCATTAGGATGACGGGTGGACTTTGTCCGCCCGTCATCCTAGCGGGGATTGAGGCCGCCCGCCATAAGGGCGGGGGTCCCGTGGGGGGCATTAGGATGTGCCCGTCACGGTGGCGGGCACATCCGGAATTTGTAGCATTGTGGCGGTCAGCACTGCCCGTCACAATGCTAGAAATGCATTTCAGCATTTGCATATACAAAGCGGCAGGCACCACCCCTCCTTCACTCTGGGGGCCCACAGGAGGCCCCCAGAGTGAAGACCGCATGCCTTTCCATGGCGGCATTGCCACCACGGAAAGGCACCGCCACCATATTATTCCTTATCTGCCCCGGTCTTTCCGTCCGCCGAGGTCCCCCCCGCCATACTAATATGGCGGGGGGGAAAACTAGTGAGGATGTCGGGTGGATTGCCCCCACCAGGTTGGCGGTGGCTACCACCAGCCTGGCGGGGGCAATCCGCCCTACATCCTAATGGGCCCCTAAGACTTGCAGCTAGGTCTTTGCCATGCTGATGACATCACAGCCTTCAGGGCTGTGAGATTTTTAACCGGCAAATATCCACGTATGCTTACGGCAGGGGAAAGACTAGAGAATCAGTCACGTGATGTCCAACAACGGCGATATCAGTGAATGGGGCATACACACTGCCCCGCAGCCCTGTGTTAAAGTACTGTTGTACCAAACTTGTTAGTTATTATTAATGCATTTTGGCAAGTGAAATAAAAGTTTTTTTATTGTTGTAAATGCCTGGGAGCTGAGCATTGTTGAATCCAGCAATGTAACGGGGGCGGAACCCCGACTCCCTTGTAGAGAAACCGCCACTGTTTATTTATTATTTATTATTATGAAGTTTTATATAGCGCTAGCCAGACCTAGGGGTATCGGAGCGCTTTACAACCGGTCAAATGCATAGACCAAACAAACATTCACAGTAGAAACAGTGCAGATATCAGCACACGTGTCAAGAGTCTCAAGACAATATCGGGTATACACTTTGCGTATTAAAGGAATAAATCACCAGTGTCAATACGTACTCGTAGTACCTTATCAGGATGACCGTAATCTGGGTATCCCACCCCCAGCGTTGGGTATTGTCAACAGCTCTTCTGCGTCTCATGCCCCTTTGCCAGGGACCGATCTAGGAAAAGATTTTTGAGTTGCTCTTTGAATTTTGCGAAGGAGGGGATAGTTCTGATATGAGGGGGGATAGCGTTCCAGATTTTGGGCACGTTTCCCGCGAATGATCGGGCTGCGGTTTTTTGTTTGCATGCCTTCATTGGGATGAGTAGTAGCATGTTTGAGCTCCGGAAGGTCCTGGTTTGTCCGGCTTTTTTGAGTTTAGAGGCCAAGTATTTGGGTTTGCCTGTGTGAAGGGCTTTGTGGGTGAGGCAGGCTGTTCTGAAACTGGCACACATTTGAACTGGGAGCCATTTTAGTTCTCTGAGTGCAGGTGAGATATGGTCACATTTCTTCACTCCTGTGACCATTCTAGCTGCTGCGTTTAGTGTTGTTTTAAGGTGGGCCAGGTGCGCCTTTGCTGAGCCTGACAGTGTTGCGATCCCATAGTCTAATCTGGATAACACCAGTGATTGGGTAACTTGTTTAAGGTCCTTGGCTTGGATGAAAGGTTTTATTTTGTTCAATAGCTTTAAGTTCAGGAAGGCGCTCTTAGCAGAGATCCTAATGTGTTTGGTCATATTAAGTTTCAGGTTTAAAGTGATGCCTAATGATTTTACAGAATCCGCCAGGGTGATGTTTCCGTCGAGTGTATTGATCGCAGATAGCCATTCTGAAATTTGAGGGTTCTCTTCTTTGTTTGAGGTGAGGAGTATTTCAGTCTTGTCCTGATTGAGTTTTAGGTGGTTCCTTGATAGCCAGTGTTGGACTTCTCTAAGCGTGTCATTGAGTCTCTGAATGTAGTCAATGGATGTGGTTTCCAGATAGATCTGTGTGTCATCGGCATAAAGGTGGAAGGGGATGTTAGCTTTTCTGAGTAAGGTTGTGAGTGGTTGCATGTGGATGTTAAAACGTTGTGGAGAGAGCACTGATCCTTGGGGGACTCCCTTGCTAACTTGATGTAGGTCAGACGAGCAGTTTTTGATTTTTATTCTTTGAGTGCGGTAGTGGAGGAAGGAGGAGAACCATTGTAAGACCACCTCATCTAGACCTGTCCTTTCTTGAAGAGCCTTAATGAGGAGGATATGATCAACCGTGTCAAAAGCTGCCGATAGATCTAGGAGGATGAGAAGGCAGCATTTGTCCGCATCCAATGATTTGTGCATGTCATCGATGACATTGAGGATCGCGGTTTCCGTGCTACATCCCTTTCTAAAGCCCGATTGGTTTGCGTCGAGTAGGTTGATGCTATCCAGGTGTTGGGTAAGATGGAAGAGCACGCATCTTTCTAGGGTATTGGCTAGAAGCGGTAGATTTGAGACTGGTCTGTAGTTATTCAGATCTTCTTTGTCTAGGTCTGTTTTTTTTAGCAGTGGCGTGACTTGCCCCTATTTGAGGCATTCCGGGATGATGCCAGATCGCAGTGAACTGTTAATGATCTTGCACCACAGCGGGGCAAGGGAGAGTTTAAGCTTTTTGGTCAGTTGAGGCGGCAGAGGATCTAGAGCGTGTGAGGTAGGCTTAGATGTGGAGATCAGGTGACTATCTCGTCTTCATGTATAG
Organism: Lissotriton helveticus; assembly: GCF_964261635.1. Classification (NCBI taxonomy): domain Eukaryota; kingdom Metazoa; phylum Chordata; class Amphibia; order Caudata; family Salamandridae; genus Lissotriton; species Lissotriton helveticus. Next base: position 361,487,990 of record NC_136058.1, on the reverse strand, counting down.
GGCTGAAAGATTTCCCAGATTTTGAAGGAGGTTTGTATGGGGCGTCCTTGATCTCGGGCGGGGGGATCTTGCTGAGGGTATTGATGTTGATGTCTAGTGAGAGTTCGATCTTGTTGATCTTTTCCTCAAAGAAGATTGCTAAATTATCGCATAATTCTTTGGAGGTTTGCATTGCGGAGGTAGCAGGCTTGGAGGTTTGTTGTCTAATGATGCTAAAGAGCTCTCTAGGCCTGTTTTTTGCGTTATCTAGTGCAGTGCAAAAAAATGAGGAATTTTTGTTCTCAATATGTTTTTTGTACTTCTCACGAGCTTCTTTGAGATGTTCATGGTGTGTGACTGAGGGGTTGTGTCTCCATAGTCTCTCTGTAGCTCTTAGTTGTCTCCTTTCTGAGTTAATGTTGGAGTTAAAACAAGATCTTGATGGAATACTCCTGCTTTTTTTTTAATTTTAGAGGAGCTATTTTATCGAGGATGGATGTCATCTTTGAGGCGTAGTGCGTGGTAAGTTCCGTTGCGGAAAGGTGATCAGAGAAGATAGGGATGAGTGCACGTATCTTTTTGTCTAGGTCTGTTAAAGGAATCTGAGTTAGATTTCTGGACCATATGGGGGGGTCTTACGGGGGGGGCTGGAGAAGAGTTTTTTTGGTTGATGTGAAATAGTGTGTTGTGGTGGTCAGACCAGTCTAAGAGGAGGACGTGGTCGATCGTCACTGTGTCATTTTGAGCGATAATGGCATCCAAGGTTACCCCATTCTTGTGAGTTTCTTTGGAGCAGAATTGAGTCACATTGTTGTCCAGAAGAAGATTGTTGAGCGTCGGAATTAGTGGATTGTTTGCCTCATTCCAATGTACGTTGAAGTCACCGACAATTAGGTTATTTGCATCGCCGAGTGAGCAGTGGGCAATCATATCTGACAGGTGTCCCCCGAATGTGGACGTGTTGTCTGGGGGATGGTATAGGAGATGGCAGAGAATTGTTCTATTGTCATTAGTCTTGATGTTGGCGGTGAGACATTCAATGGAGCTGTACTTGAAGGAGTCCTTTTCTGAGATGGCAATGGTATTCTTATGTATGATTTCTATGCCTCCGCCTCTTTAGTCATTTCTGTCCTTGTTGATGAAAGTGAAGCCTGGGGGCACCAACATGTCTAGGTTTGGTGTGGAGTACTCGTTTAGCCAAGTCTCAGTTATAAATGCAAAGTCTATGTCATGAGAGAGGATGGTTTCCGCAAGTTCTGTTGCATGTTCGACTGCTGATCTACAATTCATGAGTATGCATTTGGTAGTGGATTCCCCTTTGGTGTGCTTCTTTATGGGGGAGTCTGTGGGAATGGGAGTGAGGAGGACCGGTGGTCTTGGAGAATTCGAGGAGTGGTGGTCTCTTCCGAAACCAGTGATCACTTGAATCTTGGCTATAGGAGTAGCTGCGAGGGGAGTGTTGTAGGTTAGGGATAGCTCCGTCGCCTCCTTACAGGACATGACTGCTTTGGCTCTTCTAGGTCTCTGATTTCGATGTTCTGAGTCAATTTTTCTGGGTCTTTGTGTTAGAGTCACATGGGTGGGTGGGGTGCAGTTTAAGACTGCATTCAGGCTGCAATGGCGGGCTGGGACATAATTAAAGGGGCTACTTAAGTGGGTGGCACAATAAGTGCTGCAGGCTCGCCAATCACATTTAATTTACAGTCCCTGGGAATATGGAAGACCACTCTACAAGGGACTCATTAGTAAATTAAATGTGCCAATTAGGAATAAGCCAATTTCACCATGTTTAAAGAAGAGAGCATAAGCACCGTAGAACTGGTTAGCAGTGGTAAAGTGCACAGAGCCCTATTGCCAACAAAAACTAATTCAGCAATAAAATGGAGGGTAAAGACAAAATGTTTGGGGATGACCCTACAGAGAGGGCCTGGTGCAACATGACCCCCCCCTCCATACTTAAGCGTAGGTAGACTAATTAATACCTTGATTGGCATTCCTACAGAGGCCTGTGCCAGTTCTATGCCCCCCTTAATTTGGTTGTATCTCTCTGTCTACACTTTCCTGAGCCACTGAACTGGCCCATGGGGAACCATTCTCCTCAACTTTGGATTCCACTTGTGCAACATATGACCTTAACTTTCTCATAAATGCATCCCAGTAGGCAGACTGTGCCACCATGGACAACAAATTGAATATGTGGCCCATTCCACCCCTTCCACTTCTTTTCCCAATCCAAGAAATGCTCTGCCCATAAGGACAGCAACCAGCAGAGGCCATCGACAGCTGTCAGTATATAGAGCCAGACCCGAGGTCATCCAGGGATCTCTGACCTCTGAGATTTCTCAGAGTGGCAGGGCAATAACCCCGGGTATTAGACAACATTTTTTCCTCTCTCCTTCTCACCAGTCCGGGGTGTTAGCCTCGGACTGGCTAATCAGCTTAGGGCCTGTACCCTGAGGCTGAGCAGAGGTCAGAGGTGAGTCCTTCCTCACCTGCCCCTCCATCTGTGCCTCTGTACCCTTTGCTTGGTTGTGGTGCCCCCAGAATTCTAAGCTTTCAGGGTTGTCGCCCGTCCCAGCTCTTCCATCACCAATGGCAACTCATTCCCCAGATTACAGTCAATGGGCCTGTTGGGACTAACTATGACTCTTCTCTGGATCACCTCCCCACTCCACTTTAGGGATACCAGGGCCAGGGGTTGGAGAAAGTCCTGTCCTTCGGCCTGAGTTACCCTGCAGACTAGACGGATATATTGAGTTACCAGTGTCTGGCTGGCCCCAGTGTACCTAAGAGCATTGACAGGTATCCCATTCACATTGACCTGGTGGAAGTGATGACTTACACTCTCAAACATCACCAGCCTACCCTGTGAGTTCACTTCCCAACTAAGGGAAATTAGGGCATGAGCTACCTCCTGCTCCCGTCCTACCTACACCTATAGCCATAATGGCTACCCCTGTAGAAGTCCCACCAGTTGGATTCTTAGGATAGACAGGGCCCCCCTGCTTGTTTCATAGTTGAGAACAATCAAATCAGTGGTATTGGAAATGGGCGCCATGGCCCACCACCCACCAGAATCTCCCTCTCAGAGGGGGCATGGAAACCCTTTCCTTCCTCCTTAATCAGAAACTTGTCTGTGTCTCATTTGATTTCCCCCTCTCACTGTGGGGGAACCTGAACCACAATTTTTGGGTTCACTCCCAGGTGTTGTTGTCAAAATACTGTGGTGAACCAGGGGCCCACATCCTCAGCAAGCTTCCTAGGGTCACTCAGCTTGCTTTCTACCAGGTATTGGCGCAGCTCTATAAAACAGGTATTGAGAATGTGCTCCCTCAAGATTAAGTTATATAGCCCGACATATACCTTGCTGCTCCTCACTCAGCCTCTCAGTGGCTTGCTGGAGTAGTCTAAGATGTCCACCCAAGACTGGACTGGGAGTTTGTGGCTGTCCCTGAGACTCTGCCGGTATTTTTCAGGGGTCAGCCCAAATTTGGAAATAAGTATGGCGTTCTTAGGGGCATACTATATCTGGCCATCTACCTCATGTGTGACAAATGTATCCCTCCCCACTGTAGGCATGTATTTCCAAAAGCTACCCCAGAACTCTTCTGGAACTATGTGAACCCTCAAACCTACCTTGTACGCAGAAACTCTCTTGTCAATTTCATCTCCTATCACATAATTGGGCACCCATTCTTGTGGCATGCAGGGTCTCACCTCTTCAGTGGACACTGAGGTACGCTGCCACCATTGTTGCTGGATTCTGGGATCTGTTTGGCTTTCAGCTCCAGTTTCATCAGTCTCATGTGCCAACACAAGTTTCTTCTCAGCCAATGCCCTCTCTGCCTCAGCTTTCTCTCTGGCCAAGATTCTTTCTGTATCAGTCCTTCTGCACTCTGCTTCCAACTTCATCATAGCCAGCTGCAATTTGAGCTACCACTCCGTATTTCTGTTCTCTGGCATTTTTCTGGGTACTAGCCCCCATCAGACAGAGTGCTCCCTTCCCCAAACTGGGCATCCGCTGCTCAGAGTTGGGGACTCATTACAACTCGGGACCCAGGGCTGCTTCCTCAATCTCCTCATCTGATGAGAGTGCACCTCTCACATCCTCATCATTTTCTGAGGTGGACTGCCAACTGTGCACTTCCTCCAAGGCCCTGAGGGCTAGATGGAGATCCAGTTTCATAACCTTCTTGTCAACCTTCAGCCCCGTCTGTTTGCAAAGCTTCAGCAGCTCAGCACCGCTCAGGGTGTCAGAGTTTCATAGCTCCATCTCCATGGTGAAAACAAGGATAGTAAGGCTCCAGGTGGGTTGCAGAGACAATGAATTGGTAATAAGCCCTTTGTATGAAGGCAGAGCACAGCCTATTCAGTTGCAAGTGGTGCTGTACCCAGCTCCGCCACAATCCTGCCATCAGGTGACCTATTCAGGTACACCTGTTCCCTCTATTGTTCACAAAGTCCTAACTGACAACTACACCCAGTCATGTGACCCAGAAGAGACTGCTAGCACCTCATGGACAGAAGGCAGGAAAATGCCCAGTTTCTAAAAGTGGCATTTTCAAAACTGTAATTTAAAATCAGTCTTTACCATAATTTCAAGGATACTATATGCGTATCTGTCCCCAGTGAAAAGTTAGCACTTATTGAATGTAATAAGGCAACCTAATGTGATCCTAATGGACAGGTAGGCCTAACAGAGGTGAAAAACGAATGTAGGAGTTTTTGACTACAAGGACATGTAAAAAAGAAAGTTTATGCCCAACCTTTTAATTACAGCTGATAACATTTCAGTATGATTAAGATCAACTGGGGGAGAGGAGCATTTAATTTAGGTATAAGTCTTTTGTAGAGTGGTATACCATATACCCAGGGTTTGTACATTAAATACTACTAGTGGGCCTTCAGCATATATTGAGCCACCCACTTAAGTAGCACTGTGAAACATGTCCCAGACCTGCCATTACTTCCTGAATTCAGTTTTAAACTGCCAATTCAACTTGGCAATATAACAACTTTGCCAAGCGTTAAACCCCACTTTTATTGCATAAAAGTCACCCCTTAATGTAGGCCCAAGGTAGCCAATAGGGCAGGATGCTTTGTAAACAAAAGGTTGGACATGTATTGGCAGTGAAAACTCCTAATTTCGTTTATCACTACCTTGAAGAGTACCTGTTCCATAGGATAATATTGGAGTTTCCTTATTACCTTTAATAAGTGATAACTTTTCATTGGGAATAGGTAAGCATTTCATGTTTTATATCTATGAAACGGTAATTTAAAATATTTTTTTAATTGTAAAGTCGGATTTTACATTCCAATTTCAAAAATGCCACTTTTTAGAAAGTTGCAAAAACAACAGTTGATGGACAGAATGCAGAACAATGTCATGCTCAAACGCTCCGTCCATCATCCCCTTTGGTATCGCTTTGTTCGCCCTAAGTTGGCAGGGTATTCCCAGACGTGGGTCCCTTGCTCACTTTGCCACTGGATTCAAGATAGCCTGGCTGATGAGGGTTATGAACCTGAAACCGGTCCTAGGATGCTTGTTTCCGGTCCAGGGAAGACATGGCATGGCAGCTCGGGCTGGACTGTTCCCATGAGGCACAGGTCAGACTGATTTGCATATGGCCATATCTGAACTGGGGTGGTGGAGTGAGCTAAATAATGGTGATGGATTAAACCCAGATCAGTTGACTGGGGGTGAGTGTTTGATTTGCTCTAACGCTCCGTCCATCAACCCCTTTGGTATCGATTTGTTCGCCCTAAGTTGGCAAGGTGTGCGCAGACGTGGGTCCCTTGCTTACTTTGCCACTGGATTCAAGATAGCCTGGCTGATGAGGGTTATGAACCCTAAACCGGTCCCAGGATGCTTGTTTCCGGTCCAGGGAAGACATGGTATGGCAGTTCGGGCTGGACTGTTCCCATGAGGCACAGGGTCATACTGATTTGCATATGGCCATGTCTGAACTGGGGTGGTGGAGTGAGCTAAAGAATGGTGATGGATTAAATCCAGATCAGTTGACAGGGGGTGAGTGTTTGATTTGCTCAAACGGTCCGTCCATCATCCCCTTTGGTTTCGCTTTGTCCGCCCTAAGTTGGCAGGGCATGCCCAGACGTGGGTCCCTTGCTCACTTTGCCACTGGATTCAAGATAGCCTGGTTGATGAGGGTTATGAACCCGAAGCCGGTCCCAGGATGCTTGTTTCCGGTACAGGGAAGACATGGCTTGGCAGTTCGGGCTGGACTGTTCCCATGAGGCACAGGGACAGACTGATTTGCATATGGCCATGTCTGAACTGGGGTGGTGGATTGAGCTAAAGAATGGTGATGGATTAAACCCAGGTCAGTTGACTTGGGGTGAGTGTTTGATTTGCTCAAACGCTCTGTCCATCATCTCCTTTGGTATCACTTTATAGAAAGTTTGCATTTTGCTGCCATTTGGTGCCTGCGCTCTGTCCTAGATCACTTGACTGGGTGTAGTTGGCAGTTGGACTGCGAATTCCTCCCAGGCACTCAGACAATAGAGGGATTAGGTGTTCCTGAATGGTCTATCTGTTATAAGGATGGGGGGAGGAGTTGGGCACAGACCCACTTGCGACTGAATAGGCTGTGCGTTGCCTTCACACAAAGGGCTTGTCACCTCTGCATTATCTCTGCAGCCAGCCTAGAGCCAGAGCAGGGGAGTCATGAAATTCCAAGCACATTAAACAGAAACCTCTAGTAGCTTCTTCTCCCTCAAAGAAAGCACCTTGTATCAAAAGGAGACCCTCAGAGCCACTCATCAGTTCAGTTTCTGAACCTTTGAAATGACTCTCAGAAGATTAAATGCTGCTCTGCACTCCACAAGACTGCTTTGCTGCACTTTGAAGGACTGCTTTGCTCCCTGGACAATGCCTTGAACTCTTCATCGCCTGAACCCAGGACTACCAGACTGACTCCAAGGGATAGTTTGCTGGCCTCCTGTTCAGAGCCACAGGGACATAACAGGCTTCCACCACCTTGAACTGCATCTGGATCTAGACTGAGTGAGTCCTAACCCCCAAGTTATGCTCCTACAGTTTTGGACCCTTTGTGGGGGTGCTAAAGGTGCCCAGATTGCTAAAATCCAAAACTTGGAATGTAATACATTGTTGGCTGAAAACTGCTCTGACAACCAAGGGAAGACCAGGACTAATCTGCTCATCAATATGCCCAAGGTGCATCGCAGTTGACCTGACTTCATAGTAGCTCCTAATATGTTCTTCTCCACAGCAACAAATCCTGTTCAGCAGTTCTTCACCAAAGGGGTATCCTGCCTTCTGGAATTCTCATTGGCTACAGGCTCCTCTCGTTCAGATGGAGATTTTTGACTTCCATAAAAGTGAATAAACCCGATCATAAAAATATTCAATACACTTCGTCCAGCGGCTCTTCGATGACGAAGCTCCTTCCTTGGAGCATTGCTCCGCTGAACTTTACCTTCTCATAAGATTTCTCTTGAAAAGTTTTTGAGTCCAAAGGTATATGCCAACCAGGCCCCTTCCACTTCTTGTATGTGACACGTGCTCTATCACGGTCATACATAGTTTTTTACTTTGATCTTTTAGGCACTACTTTTTACTAAAACCTTTGAGAATTCCTAACTCCTATTCTACTGATTGGATTTTTGTCATTCAGATGTTGAATAATGTATTAATATTTATTCTAATTGTCTAAATTGGACTTGGATTTTTCTTGTGCTGCGTTTTCACGTTATTACTGTTTGGGTGCTGCTTAAATACTTTACACATTGTTTGTAAGTTAAGCCTGACTGCCTCTTGTGCCAAGCTACTCATGGGTAATCTCAAGTTATTTTACTGATTTTGTGGTACACCCTGGCGGGGATTGTGGCTGTTGCTTGACCAGGGCTCTCATCCCCTAGTCAACTAAAAACCCAATCTCTCACAGATAGATATTTCCAATTCTTTCCACCCACCCCCCACTGTTTCCGCAGCAAGACCCTGACCTTGTGGTGTCCGAATAGCTTCCATCATGTCTCTACTGCTATTCAATCTCCATACGATACTAATGGCTTACTTAATTCAGTCTTTTGGTTTTAGCCTTTTTCTATATGCTGATGATACCCAAATAATTGTTAGGATTATTGGGGATACTCAACACAATGCGGAAGAACTGTCTAAGTGCCTCTTGAAAGTGAAATGTTTGGAGTCACAACCACCTAAGTAACCTAGTGACATTAGCAACATATTATGTCCTATGAAACCCTTGCTTCAATTTTGGCCTACATCCCTAAACTCCAAGCTTACGCCAGTACTAGTTGGTAAAAATGTTAGGCATACAAATTGACTCAGCCTTGACCATAACGATGAGAGATTCAAGGACATCGATGTCGAGGACATGTTTCTTTCAACTTCATTCACTGAAGTGAATTATTTATCTTTTTTATTATTCATCTTTTTTCTTTTCATAATAAGATACAGCTTCTAAATGGGTCTACATGTCTGGACTAATTCAATGTATATGCCTCGATCTATCTGCACATTTAAACCTTAACTTGCAGTTTATGGCTAAAGGATCAAGCAACTCCTACACTGACGTTTCTTTGTCAGCTTGCTGTCAATTAATACATTGTTTTTAAGTCTATGTACCTAGGACAAAAGTCGTTTTTACTCCTAATCAATTAATATTGAGCCATCCCTGATACTGTCCTCGCCATTAACTGAGTTCCAGCAGAACATTTCTGTTGGATGTACCTAGAGTTCCTTTAAAGCCAGCCTATGGAACCCTCCCTGTTGCCCCCTTGCGGAATTCCCTCTATTAGATGAGGACTTCTTGAAAAGAATTATACCCCTCGGGCTCCCTTTTGGACTCGGCCGCCCCCCCGATTTCTCTCCTTGGTTACCAATACAATAAGTCCGGCCATTCGGACCATTATAAATGCCTCAATCTCTGCGGTCACGGTTCCCCGTGAAGGGAAACGTGCCTCAGTGAAGGCCCTGCTGAAAAAAAAATCTTGGATCCGTCCAATTTGTCTAACTACCGACCCATATCCCTCCTTCCCTGGCTTAGCAAGATAACCGAAAAACATGTTAACTCGGTCCTAGTCCAACATCTTGAAATAAACAACCTACTCCACACGTCTCAGACAGGCTTTCGGCCTTGTCAAGGGACTGAGACGGCTCTGCTGGCCGTGACTGAAGAGGCCCGAAGACTTATGGACCAAGGCGACTCAGCGGCTATCATCTTGTTGGACCTCAGTGCCGCTTTTGACACTGTGGACCACAAATCCTGCTGAGTCGGCTGGAAAATCTGGGAGTCACCCAGTCAGCACTCTCGTGGCTACAATCTTTTCTCAAAGACCGGACCTTTCAGGTGTTTGAAGATAATGTCTTCTCGGACTGTTGGCCGCTCGGGTGTGGGGTTCCTCAGGGCTCCTCACTGAGCCCCACACTCTTTAATGCTTATATGTCGCCTTTGGCCGAGGTTGTCTTACCATTTGGAATAGAAATAATAACTTATGCCGATGACACCCAACTGGTGGTATCCCTAAATCACCCAGTGGGCGCACAGTGCTCCCTGAGCAGCTGCTTAGAGGCAGTAGCCTATTGGATGAATCTTTCCCATCTAAAGCTAAACTGTGATAAGTCTGAGATCATGTTCCTGGGCAGATTACCACCCCCCTATCTTCACATATATGGCCGACCTGTTTGGATCCTATGCCCAGCCCAAAACAGCAGATTAAGAGTCTCGGCATCCGGCAGCTCTCTGTGCTTCAGCCATCAGGCCACCATGTTAGCTGCAACTTGCTATGGCTTGCTTAGGATGCTCAGGAAGATCCTGCCCCTTCTCTCCTTCGCTGCCAGAAGGATTATGGTGCAGGCCCTAATCTTATCACGCCTCGACTATGGGAACGCACTGTATCTTGGCGCCCCACAGGCCACCATTCAAAAACTCCAGGTGGCGCAGAACAGTGCAGCCCACCTACTGCTCCAAATCCCCCGTAGACATTCGGCCAAACCCGCCTAGATGACGCTGCACTGGCTCCCCATTCGGGCAAGAGTTCAGTTCAAATCCCTATGTCAAGTCCACAAAGCCATGTGGAAAACCGGCCCGGCCATCTTACATTCCCTCATCACACCCTATAAACCCTTCAGGATCCTCTGCTCTAGCTCAGCCTTTCTCGCTACTACCAAGAAGGTCCGCCGAGCCAGGTGGCGGCCGATGCTTCTCCCTGAATGCTTCCAATTTGTGGAACTCTCTGCCTCTTCCTCTGCGCAGCGAACCCAACATTCTGGTCTTTCGCAAACTTCTCAAGACCCATCTTTTCGGCAATCTTACTTGATCCCTTGTCCCTCTTCCTGCAATCTTTAAGCGCTACGAGGCCTTAGGGTAGTTTGTGCTCTACAAATACAATTTTCATTTCATGGTCAAGAATCTCGATGCCAGGAGCTCTGAAGTGGAATTCGCCCCATTGAATCTGCTTAAACTGTGCAGGTGCAATAAGCTTAATCTTTTGTGGAGATTGTGTGACAATTCTGCACATATATCTTCCACTTTCAATTGCTGACTGACACAATTGTCGATAAGTAGACCTGGGGGTCATGCGGCAAAGCTAGATGCTCTTTGCTTTCAATCAATCAATCAGGGATTTGTTAAGCGCGACTACTCACCCGTAAGAGCCTCAAGGTGCTTGGGGTGAGAGGGGGGTGCAGGTTCCATTCCATCAAGGAGGGGGGTCAGTTGAGGAGCCAGGTTTTGAGGTTTCTTGTAAAGATGGAGAGCGATGTCTGTCTGAGGTGGAGGTCTGAGGTGGAGCGGAAGGGCATTCTATGCTTTGGCTGCGAGGAAGGATAAGGAGCGGCCTCCGGATCTGGTCTTTCTGGTGCAGGGGACATGGCGTAGGAGAGCTGGGCTGATCAAAGGGTCCTTTGGGGTGGGTGAAATTTGAGTCGGCTATTCAGGTATGCTGGTCCGGTGCCGTGGCCTTGTGTGCGTGAGTGAGTATCTTGAAAGTGATTTTCACCTCGACGGGGAGCCAGTGGACTGTGCGCAGGTGCTGGGAGATGTGACAGTGTTTTGGCAGCTTTAGGACTAGTCTTGCGGCGACGTTCTGGATGTTCTGTAGCCTGCGGGTGAGCTTTGGTAATGAGTGAGCAGCACCCAGAATTCATCAAGTCAGGAGGAATCAGTGGAAGTACAGGACAGTGATTTTGATAGAGTCTGACACATTTAATATAAACTGAGATGGGTGCTTGAACTAAAATTATTTTCTCCACTTGCGTGGAGGATGAAATGTTCTCACTTTCAACATTGCAGTAGTAATGCTCAGAATGGCAATGTCTCATCCTCAGCAGGCACGTGGGTAACAAGTTACAAGAGCGTAACTATATGTTGAAGCCATTTGGTCTGAAGTAGGAATTTAATTAGTAAACAATATCTCAATCTCAATTGAAAGTTGCAGTAGCCACACACCTAAATATGTACAGGATGTACGCAGACATAGCCCTGAAGCACAGTCAATGTACATTCAGTTTGTGTGACCTGGGAATTTACAATACGGCAGCTCATCCTTATCAGCCTGTCCCACAAAGCACACCATATTAGCATGATGTTCAGGTTGGGTATTCTAATATTTCTAGAGATCATCAGAGCTTGTCTCTAAATTGACAGATATTGCAGAATCTGTAGGATGTGTTACATGAGAGTGGGATCACTTCACCATATAATGACAGATTGCTCCTCTCTAGCAACCTCTAGAGAGATGCCCTCTGTAGAGAAGGGGATGTACACTCATCTGTAGACCCTTCTATAATACCACAGCACTGTAATGCTGGGGAAAGCAGGCACATGTGTGTTGTGCCCCCAGGACACTTAGTGTAACATGGCCCCAGGGCATTATCTGGTCATTGTGTGTAAAGTAGATCTGTGATCGCTAAATTTCTTTTCATATAGGCTCTCAGGCTGCCATAGGTAATTACATTGCAAAATTACCAAACGTTCTCATTTCATAGAGTTCACCAGATATGCTTTCTGTATACGTTTCTGTAGTTCCCATGCATTGTTATAGTTCCCCACAAAATGTATGATCTAAAATACAGATGCAACACACCAGACGCATGGTTTGGACCTTCCAATATCTCTAATGCTTCCTTGTCTCCTCTCAAAGGTGGTGCAGATCATGATTGGAATAGTCAGTATCTGCTTGGGTGGCATACTGTGCTCTAGTTATCTCAAGTCTGTTGTTTTCAGTGGTGTACCATTCTGGAGTGCTGTGTTTGTAAGTATCTGTGTCTTAATGCCACGCTATTTCTACAAGAACCTAAACAAGGCTTCCAGAAATCAATTCTAGCATGTTAAATGTTTTTTTAACTGTAACATTTGGCTGACCCTTCACCCCAAGCACTGCTGATATCAAAAGGGAATACTGTCTCCTTGTAGCAGACTTTTTTGGTGTCTAGTTGGTGTGAAAGTAGGTAAAAAATGCCCATAATGAGCGGAAACTAACTAAGGAAAATGGTCAACCTAGAGAAGCTGAGACACAAGGTCACAGGAAATGTTTTTGTGACACAACTGGGTCCTTTAGGAATCTATAACCGGATGGAAACTGAAAAAGGTGTATAAAACAAAGTGTTGGAAGGAAGATAATGGAGGCATACTCTACTGCATAAAAAATGTGTGACACAACAATTGCAAAATATTGGCAGGCTGAAAACCTGGCCCTCCTATGTCCTGGAAGTGTCGCCTGTCATTTAACAGCCTTGTGTCACGGCTCCATCTGTCACATCGACCATCAGGTTGGACCTCTCGCTCATGTGGAATTAATGATCTCATGTGTGAATGTGCGCTTACTGATGGTGCTGACATATCTGTGTTCCCCAGCACCATTCACGTCGGACAGGCCAGCTGGCTTTATGCCCCTATCTGAGATTTGAGATCCCATCAAACTCTAGAGTTCTGTAATCTCTTAACCTTACCCTCCCTACACAAAGACCTGCAATTACACATTCTAGAGCTAAATCTCCTTTCCTGTATTCAAAACTATGAGTCTTCCCTTTATTTTCTTCCTATATTTAACACTGTCATGTCATACAACTCCTCGCCACCCCAACATTTCCAAGAATCAAGGAATAATCTATATATATAAAAACAAAAGTATGTTTGTTTGTCCTTTATGCATTACTACACCATTCATCCGATCGGCATGAAACTTTGGGAAGTTGTTGAGTTACACTCCCGCAAAGGTTTCTGGCAAAAAATAAATAAAATTATTGTTAAATATCGGCCCCCGGCCCTCATAATCTTTCCAATACTGAACGTTTACAGTTTCCGGTGTGACTCGCTTTTACAATGGCCATCAACAAAGCACAAGGACAATCGCTGCAAGTGTGTGGACTAGATCTGGAGAATCCGTGCTTCTCACAAGGACAACTGTATGTGGCCAGCTCAAGCGTCCGAAAACCTTCTGATTTATTCGTGTATGCACCAGACGGAAAAACAAATAATACAGCGTATCCACAAGCACTCGAATAAATAATCAGGATTAAAACAACACTTTAAAATGTTTTCCGTATTAAAATGAATAAGTTTCATAAAAATGACACAATGTAAATTGAATGTTATCATAACAAGTTTTCTTAACTTTCCTGTCTTCTGAGATCGCAGCAACGCGCGACGGGTAAGCTAGTACGTAATATAAATAACTGTCATGGTAGCACTCTTGTGATCTATTGTCTTATCTTCATATACAGCGTTGTTGTGCACTTTCAGCACATTCAGCTGATTGTGTCCTTATGTAATTGTTGGTTACTTTGTGAATATTTCTACTTAAAATGTATACCAAATGCTGTATAATGCTCAGAGCATTCTTTGTCAATTCTAAATTTGCACTAGATGCAAAATGAATCTACATGTACTTTGCAAAGCCTTGAACCCTCTTTCAGTGGTAGAGTGTCCATCATAATGGTGAACACTCAAGCACAGCTCTCCAGTGAAAGGTAGATTTCATTGTGAAGATTACCTCAACGTAGCTTTACAGTGAAAGTATACTAACAGAACTCTACGATGAATATTTGTAACCGCAATCACCACTAATGTCAATTGAAGATTCTAGCCACACCTACAAGGCCCTACACAACCAAGGTCCAGCATACATCAACCACCGCTGAGCATCCGCCAAACCACCAGACTCCTGCTCTCCTCCCTCTCCTTCGCTCATCCCCCCAATCTGCCTCACCAACAGTAGAGAACACTCCTTCTCCCTCGCCGCAAATTCCTTGAACAGCCACCCCCTTCATCTTTGAACCTCACCCTCTCTTCAGGAATTCAGAATGGAACTCACGACCCACCCAAGCGGCTTGGTTTTCTCAGTGCATGGATACCCTTATGGTGATTATCTGCACTTTATAAATCCTATT